>NC_023752.2:40276816-40429720 GCF_000499845.2 Phaseolus vulgaris | reverse complement strand
CAACTCATGAAACTTTAACTTTTAGAGAAGTAAGTGGAGAGAGCTTCTATGGAAGTTCAGTGTATTTGATTTTAACTTACGACATCAGCTCAGTTTTCCTTCTTTGATTTTTTTCACCCAAAAGTACTTGTAAGTTATAACTGACAATGTGCTAGAAGTAACCAACATCCGGTTCCAAATTCTGTCATTGATACAGAAAGTCACGTAGAAAGAAAAAAAAAAACGTCTTTGGAATGTTAATTCATAATTGCCTACCACCGTTAAGAGAAAGTGTACCACGTGTTGGTCTAGCAACAAAGTGATAGTTAATCGGAATACGCCTACTCGAAATCGATACTGGCACGCACAGTTTCCATGCATCATAGATCAGAATGCAGGCAACGGTATAAACGACTAAAAAAGAGTACCGAAATAAAATAGCCAAAAAAAAGGAAAATTAAGCACTGGGTACCAAAAGTGAGGGCCACCAACACGGCGAAGGGGCCAACAACGTTGGCAATCTGCTTCACCGGAGCACTGGACAGCGGCGCGTTGGCCTGAGACTGGCGATAGACTCTGCGAGAACCGGCGGCGCGCGGGCGAGTTCCTTCCACACTGGAAGAAGCCCTGACCACAAAGCTTCCGAATCGCCCTCTCGGAGAACGCGTTCTCCGACAGTTCAGAGCGGGAAGCGGCGCAAATTGAGCGACGCCGGCCGCGGTGAAGGCTAGAGATTGCAAGCGCTGGTTGCGGAGGCGAAACCTGCGAAAGCGTTAGGGTTTAAACGACAAAGAAGGAAAAAGAGGAGCGGTTAGTTAGGTGTGAGTGACGGAGTTGGTTACCTGCGGGTGAGAGTAAAGAGAGAGAGTGGAAGTGAAAGCCATAGCCTGTTATGAATGAAGGAGCATAGAAGAGAAGATAGATGAAAGAAGGAATCAGAGATATAAATAAGGAAATGGCATTTTGTGGAGATTTTGGCGGAGAGTGAGAAGACTGAATACAACAGAGAAGAATGGAGGAGCTGAGTAAGGTCCGTCGCTGTGAAGCATGTATCGGTGGTTCTATTGCCTTCTATTCTATCAACTCCTCTACTACAACTACTGCCAGCGATATTAACCAAAGGTAAGCTGGGTGTGTTGTCTGCGGGAGTCAATGGGCTCGCACGGCCCAATTCAAGAGCCACCGATAAGGCGACTCTTTCTTCCTGCACCTCCATACCTTCTTCTCTCACCTCCATAAGTTTTTAAATTTCCAAAAATTCTCCTTTATAATATTCTGGATTACATAATCCGGAATTTATTTTTCAAATTTGTAATTAGCTACTAGATTACATAATTCGGAAGCCATTTTTCAGATGCATGATTATTTTCCGGATTACATAATCTGGAAGTCTTATCTAACTTCCGGATTATGTAATCCGAAAGTCTTTTTTCAAATGAGTTTCCGAATTACATAATCCAGAATCTACTCTATGGGGGTGACACAAGAAGGACAAAAATATATTTTCATGTTATGTATGGAGGTGACAGAAGAAGATATGAAGGTGCAGGAAGAAACAGTCTGATAAGGCAAATGCTTTCAACACTCAACTTTCGGCTTCTTCTTCCTGCACCCCTATCTTTTTCTTCCTGCACCCTCACAATTTTCTAAATCTCGAAACTAGCCTTAACCTTTTATTTGAAAAAGGAACCGTGTGTTATCGAAAATAGGATCTGGGAGTGTGCTACGGATTCAACAATTTAAAATTGAATATTTTTTCGGAAGAGGGAGTGTTCGAGAAACAAATTTTGCATAAATTATTGTTTTCCGGATTGCTGAATCCAAAAAGTCTAATTCTGTTACGGATTGGTGAATCCGGAATTTTTTTTTTTTAATTATGAATTTCTGAATCTGGAATGCATATTTCTGTTATGAATGGTGGATCCGAAATGTCTTTTTAAATGATGAATTTTGAATGTATAATATATATTTTGAATTACGGATTTGGTGAATCTGAAAATTTTACCAGAAGTGCCAATCCAAAATTTTCCAGATTTTATAATCTAAAAATGCAAAAAGAATAAATATAGTTCAAGTACATTTTAGGGTTTTTAAAAAATAATAGGGATAGTTTGGTCTTTGCATAACAGTGTGGGGGTGCAGGAAAAAATGAAGGGGTGCAACAAGAAACTGCCCCAACTTTTTGAACCTCCACCCTATACATTTTTAATTTTCCAAAAATGTTTCCATTTTGAAATGAAAATCTGGAATTTAAAAAATATATTTAAAAAAAAAAATCTGAAAATATATTATTATGTTCTGAAATAAAATTCCAGAATAGAATTCGGAAATCAAAATTCATCATGGAAAAGTAATTTTAGAATTCTGCAAAATAATTTTGGAATGTAAAAATAATGTTGGGTGTTTCTTCCTGCCTCCGACAAAGTTCTTCCTGCACCCATCAATATCCAAAATAAAAATTTTACCCCCTTTTTTAATGACTTCTAGATTAGCTTTTATGGAATATTCTCATATACCCTTTCTAGAATTTAAAAGAGTATTATGGAAAATATTTTCAGAAATATTTTTCGTAAAAAGATTTCTGCAATAAGAATTTCCAAAACGTATAATACATTTTGGAATGTGTTTTCCCAGAATAAATTTTCTAAAATGTATTATGGAAAAAGCTTTCCAAAATGAGACCAGAATAGATATGCCATTTTTGTCTTTTTACTCATTTGATGGGTCTAGAAAGAACTTTGTCAAGGTGTAAGGTGACTGTTTCTTCCTGCACCTCCATATCTTCTTCTGGCACCTCCATACACAATATGAAAATACAATTTTATCCTTCTTGTGTCACCCTCATAGAATAGCTTCCGGATTATGTAATCCGGAAACGCATTTGAAAAAAGACTTCCGGATTACATAATCCGAAAGTTAAAAAAGACTTCCAGATTATGTAATCCGGAAAGTAATCATGCATATGAAAAAAGACTTCCGAATTATAGAATCCGGAAGCTAATTACAAATTTGAAAAATGACTTCCGGATTATGTAATCCGGAATATTACAGAGGAGCATTTTTGGAAATACGAAAATATATGGAGGTGAGAGAAGAAGGTATGGAGGTGCAGGAAGAAGCAGCCGTGTAAGGTGTAGGAAGACACACCCAAATATGTTCCAGAAAAAACAAAGTGTTAACCAAAGCGGCCCAATGCTCACGGATTTACCCAATCAATCCTAACACACAAATGGACCAGATTTGTCAATAAAACAAGAGGATTCTTTCTGCACCCTATAATTTCCTTATGCACCTTTAAAAATACGAAAAATATGAAAAATGAATTTCGGGTTGTGCAATTTGAAAAAAAAAATGACTTTCAAATTGTACAATATAGAAACTTTTATAACTTCTGAATTTATAATCCAAAAGTCATGTTTTGCATGAAAAAAAGATTTTAGATTTACTGAAGGTACAGTTGACTCTAAAAGGGGACTGAATAGAGTATGAACTCTTTTTTGTACCTGGAAAAAATCAAGCCAAAGCAATATCTAAAGTATAAAGGATTGAGAAAAAAGTACGCAAAAAATCGCTTAAGACCATTTATCAACACAAGTATTTTTCACCTTTTCAGGTATACAAGTATTCTCCACCTCTCCAGGTAGGCAACAACTATTGAACACCTCTCCGGGCAACAAGTTTTAATCTCCCCCTAAGACTAAGACCTCTCAACAAGTGAGAAAGACACTCTCGACAGGAGAGCAAACAGTAAAAGATCACAGGGTAATCTTCACATGGTGAAGGATTTACAATACAAGGCTTACTCCCTAAACTATGAGTACTCTTAACAACATATATGAAATATTCTCTCAACACACTAAAATAATGAATGCTAAATTGTTTGTTGTAATCTTTGTATGCTTGTATGTTTTGTTATCTTGTTCTTCTTCATCAAGGTCTTTATATAGTCCAGATTATGACCATTGAAACTTTCATTCATTTATTTGTTCACATAGTCATTATGATGAAAACCCATCCAGCCTCTAAACATTTGGCTAAGAAGATTGGAAGAAGGAAAAGGATCTTAAAACACTCTCATCTCAGGGAGAATTAATGTTGTATGCTTTTCCATTTTTATCTAGTTTTATAAACATTATACAAAGTAGTATAGGCTTTATTTGGGCTTGTATTTGGGCCATTTTCTAGGGCCATGTTTTAGGCCAATTTTCATGGGCCATGTATTGGGCCAATTAGAGTAGGGTGTAAATAGAAAAAAAAATCTAGCTAGAGTTACAATTGGGCCTCCTTGGACCCAATGCAGCTCTAGACCATCTCTTTAAGGTTAAAGCTTTCACCTTGGCTGCCCATAGCACTATAAATACAAGTGTTAGCCCCCTTGTAAATGAGATTTCAATTGATAATGAAATGTTGTCCAAGTTGCTAGCTCATTTTTCTTCAAATTCTCACTTTCAAGTTTGCACTTCTATTGGTGTTTTGCTTGAATCTTCTTAGAAGGTGGTCACACCTCTTCTAAGCCTCTACCTCTCTTCTTCATTTCATCTTCTCCACACTTCATTTCAGCCATTAATGTCACTTTCAAGTCCATTCTTCCGCAACATACAAACTGTTGGGTCTATTAGTGTCTAAGTTCAAGAGGGGAGGGGTGAATTGAGCTTATAAATTTTCGCAATACAAACAGTTTTCAGTATATCAGAGGCAAATGAACAGATTGTTTTTAAAGAAACAGATTGATTCTTCAGAACAGTCTAGCACAATTTGAATTTGTTCAGATTAAAATTGCAATCAACAGAGAGGTATAACAGAATCAGATTGGTTAGATTTTACGAGTTTGAAGAATACAGCTATGCCAGTAATCAACCAAGTTCATTCAACACAAGGCTTCAAATGAAATGAATCTCTATCAGAATTTAATGAATAAGACTATTTGTCCTTAAACCAATGAAAATCTCATATACCGATATGTGTTAGTGATTAGAGAACTTTAACAAATCAAGAAGAACAGTTTTTATTAAACGCATAATTAACAGATTTGATTTCAAAAGAACAGATTTAGTTCTTGACAGAATTAAGCAAAACCAGAAACGAGTGCAGGGATGAGAGGAAAAGACAAGCAAGTTTTATACTGGTTCACTCATACAGAGCTACATCCAGTTTCACCTTACTCTAAGGTGGAATCCACTATAAACAGTATCAATCACTTACAAACACAACAGTTCTTGAACACTACAAGAACAATAAAACCAATACTGAAAAAACCCTATTTCAGCACACCTTGCTGATGGAAGAGGCCCAAGCACAAGCCCATATGCAAGCCCACCAAAGGGTAGATTTGGGCCAACCATAGAGTTATGGCCAAGAGGATCCAAGAAGACGTTCTTTTACATGTTCAAATGCATAAACTCTAGTGTAGAGTAGACTTTAATTTCTTGTCAAAATTAGCATAGGAACTTTATTTGTAATTTTCTTAGAATTAATTTTGGCACCTAAAACACCAACCAAGTTAAACTTAGAGTTACTAAAAAAACCTCTAAATTTACCAAGGCCGGTCTAGAAAGCCCATGGAGGGGTGAGCATAAAAACTAGACACACCCCTCCCCATGTGCTCATTTGTGCACCCATGTGCCATGTGCACCATGTGCTTCACATTTACATTTCATTTGGCTAGCATTAGGGTTGCATTATGGTCCTCCTTAGCCTATAAAAGGAGGAGCCTACACCTTGTATTTTCAAGTTTATTGTGAGTAAAGTTATGCTGCCATTTTGTGCCAAGCTTTGCTTCTCCCTAGAATTCTAGGCTCTAAACTTCATCTCCTTCACCTCTCCTTGGGTTGGCTGAACCTCCCTAGCTTCATACACATTATGCACCTTCAAGATCAACACCACTCTTAGGAGGATCTTGCTCACACACCTTCATAGCTTCCGCACCACTTTTTCTTACATGATTCAAGAAGACCTTCATGAAATGCCATCACTGCACTCCAAGAAACCCTATCAAGGAGTGACTAACACTTACACCTTTACAAACCAGAATAAAGAAATAACACTGAAAAGAAGATGCAAGAACTCAAAACCAGTAGTTCAATTTGCTGCAGAACTGCACCAGCACCTTCACCAAGATCAAAGTTTTCCTAGAACAAGCACACTTGAAAATCCCTTTGGAAAACCTTTCAAAAATCTTTTCAATCCTTCTTCTCACATAGAAAGTGTTTATCTCTGTCAAAAACGTAATTGCTCAGCATCCTTTCATGTGAGAGAGGCTTTTCTTTATATAGAAAACAGTTTCTAACTTCTTTTCAAAAAACAGTTGAAAAGCTGTTATGAAAACAACAGATTCAGTTTTGAACTTAACAAATTTATTTTGGAAAACTGCCAACTCAGCTAACTGAAATAACTGTCTGAGTTGTACCTTTGGTGCCCTAACTAACTTTCGAAAATCCTTTCAGCAGACCAAAGAATAAACCTGTTCTTTTACAGAGAAACAGATTTATTTTTGTGCAGTATCCTGATTTTTGGAGAAAACTCTAAAAAGCTTTTGGAAAAACTTTTAACCACTTCATGTGCTTATCTAGGCTTGGTTAGGCATCTAGGATAGATCATGTAGCAAAAGGCAACCTTACACATACACAAGCCTAATACAAGATCATCTAAACCTATTACAAACTTCAAAGCAAACTAGCTATTTTCTACATCAAACACACACTAAAACTAGGTAGAGAAGAAGCTTCCATCTTCAACAATCTCCCCCTGTTTGATGGAGACAAATCCCCTTTGCACAGCATAGTTTGATGATCAAAACCTGCATTGTACTAACTGCCAAAACCTGCACAACAATTTAGAAAAAAACCAGAATTAGCAGTGTGTGAGTTTTGTGCTACCTCCCTGTAGCTTGAACAGAACATCAACTTTGTGAGCTTTTCTTCTGTTCTTCTCCCCCTTTGGATTCATCAAACAGAATAAAGCATGGGATAAAACATACCATAGACATTCATACAGTTCAAACTAAAAACCAGTATAGTTCTATTACAAACCAAAATAAAACAACTAAAACAGTGCAGAATAAAGACAAACAGACTAAACCAAATTGTTCAACAAGATATAAAAGATAAAGACTAGAAATAGGATCACTTGTTGTTGTAGTAAAGCTCAGCTAGCTGCACTTGAACTCCTTCAATTTGGTCATCCAAGTGTTGAAACCTGGCTAAGTCATTTCATAGTGCCTTTGTTATGTGAGTGTGTCCAGCCTGCTTAGTACTTGTCTTTCAACATGGACAGAGGTTCACCTCTGTACTCAGGTTCCTCATATGCAACCATGCATTTTGGCTTGTAGCAGCAACATCTTCATTCCAGAGAGTGCACTGGTGATTCATCCATGTGCTGCACCCATCAGCATTTTCTTCTTCTTCATTTGCTGGATCAGCTGCTTCATTTTCAGCTCTGTTTGCAGCATTCCTTCTAAATACCCAGCTTGTCATCCTCCTTTTGAAACCCCATCTTCAAGAGAGTGAGTTGTCTATTTCACTTGCTGCCTTAATGGTGTCATTTCTCTCATTTGTAGTGTCAACTTCAAAATAATCAATTAGCTTTGACACAAAAATAGCATATGGAAAACGATAGTCTGGAAGCCTTGTGGATTTGAGCATATGCTCCACCATTGTACTCACCCAATTTACCTTGAGTTGATTCATGATACAGTATAGCAGAATCAAATCCTCTTCATGGAGAGTAGCATGATTACTTCCTCTTGGAGTAAGCTGCCAAGCAATTATGTAGGCTAGGAGTCTTGGAATTATGTCAGATTTCCAGCATGAAATCTAGCTACTGGTTCAGCAGGATTTCTAACACAACTCTGTAAAACTGCATTTTGTTGAATCCCTTGAATTCCAGCAGTATTCCCTTTGCTAACCTTCATTCCAGAATACTTGATTCCTCCCACATTGCTCCATATTTCCCTTGTAATTTTCAGCTTCACACCTTTCACATGGGAGACCAAATTTTTGCCATCTTGAACCAAGTTGCTGTAGAACACTTTCACCAAGTCTGGATAGACATTTCCAGTCATTTCTAAGAAGTTCTTCAGCTTTTGATGCTTGAGCAGAGTTTTTGCTTCAGTCAGATTTTCTTCCCTCAACCAAGAAATTCCAGCACTTTGGGCACATTGACTTGCTTTCTGCTTGTTCATGGATGAACCTTGTCATGCTTCAGAATCTCCAGCAAACCATTTTCCAGAATGCCTTGGCTGCTGTGGATTGCTCTTTGGATTTCTTCTTTCTGTGTGAGAGGATGCCATGCTCAATCTGTTGTTGCACCTATTATAATACAATTCCAGCTAGAAAAAAAATTGCAGTTCATATTATCAATAAACAGAAACGAAACCTGTAAGTGAAGCAGATTGAACCTGGACAGCTTATAGCATAGATGAGAAGGTGTGAGAGAAAAATGATTTGTGCTAGGTTTATATAGAGTCTTTAAATCAGATTTCAAAATCACAAATTTTAAAGGAAATCAATTTAATCAGATTTCAAGAATTATGGGTTTAAAAAAATCAAATCAACAGATATGCTTCAGATTTTATTCCTTGTGGTGCAGCAGGTTCAGGTGTTGATTTACGTAAGAATATATTGGAACCAGATTTTGAAATCAAATCTGTTGCACCTACACAATATCCAATCAGTTAGGATACCCACAGCTAATTGGCATAGACCTGCTGGTTAATAACCGTAAAAGCAGTCAAATATAAAGTGAGAGAGAGAAAAGTAAATCTTTCTCTTTCCTAGTCACAACTGTGATTCTGAAACAGGGAACAAAACATGTTAAAAATAAAGTAACAATTGAAATTTTTACTGCAGAGGACAATTTAAGCTAATGATACCCAATTCATTTAGAAGAAAATAAAACCTATCTTTAGCAAGAGGTTTAGTGAATAGATCAGCCAATTGAAATTCAGTGCCAATGAATTTTATATCACAAGTTCCATTAGCTATATGTTCTCTTAGAAAGTGATGTCTAATTTCAATATGTTTAGTTCTTGAGTGCATGACAGGATTCTTAGACAGATTTATGCACTAGTATTATCACAATTTATAGGTATCTTGTTTAATAAATTCCAAAATCACTTAGTTGCTGCCTTAGCCATAAGGTTTGAGCACAACAACTTCCAGCAGCTATGTATTCTGCCTCTGCTGTAGAGAGAGCAACACAAGCTGTTTCTTGCAATGCCAAGAGATTAGACTTGATCCAAGCATGTGACAAGTCCCACTTGTGCTTTTCTGTCAACCTTGCAACCTGCAAAGTCAGAGTCTGAAAAACCAGTTAAATTTAAAGATACATTGTTAGGATACCATAATCCAACATCCTTAGATCCTTGCAAGTATTTCAGAATTCTCTTTGCTGCATTGTAGTGTGATTCCTTTGGATCAGATTGATATCTAGCACATAAGCACACAACAAACATAAGTCAGGCCTGCTAGCAGTTAAGTATAATAAGGAACCAATTAAACCCCTGTACTTAGTTTGATCCACTGATTTTCCTGCAATCTTGATCCAGCTGGCAGCTTGTTGAAATAGGAGTGTTGATTGCTTTGCATTGATCCATATCAAACCTCTTAAGCAGCTCCTTGCAGTATTTTCTTGGCTTATGAAAATTCCATCCTTGAGTTGTTTAACTTGTAGTCCAAGGAAGAAATTCATTTCTCCTAACATTGACATCTCAAACTCACTTTCATTGTTTTCACAAAGTCTTCACACATCTCTTCATTTGTGGATCCAAAGATAATATCATCTACATAGACTTGCACAAGTATAATGTCTTCTCTTTTCTTCTTTATAAAGAGGTTTTATCAGAATTGCCACGGTATATCCTTGAGAGAGCAGAAATTCACTTAGCCTCTCATACCATTGCCTAGGTGCTTGCTTCAATCCATATAAGGCCTTCTTAAGCATGTACACATGTCTGGATTTTTTGATCTTCAAACCCTGGAGGCTGAGATACAAACACCTCTTCATTATGTAACCATTTAGAATGCACTCTTGACATCCATTTGAAACAGCTTGAAACCTTGTATGCTGGAAAATGCTAGAAGTAATCTGACAGCTTCAAGACGTGCTACTGGTGCATAGGTTTCACCAAAATCAATTCCCTCTTCTTGGTTATAACCTTTAGCAACCAGCCTTGCTTTATTTCTAGTGATAGCCCCATGTTCATCCATCTTGTTCCTGTACACCCACTTGGTTCCTATGATATTCATCTCATGCTTTCTTGGAACCAAAGTCCACACTTCATTGTATTCAAACTGGTTCAGTTCTTCCTGCATTGTTGTTATCCAATTGCTGTCTTGCAGTGCTTCTTCCAGACTTTTAGGCTCAATCTGTGAAACAAAGGCCACTGTTCTGCAGAAATTATTAAGTGAATTCCTTGTTGAGACTCCTTTCTCAATTTTACCAATTACATTGTCTAGTGTAAGATCCCTGGGTGTCTTCCATTCCTTAGGCAATCCTGCATTCACAGTAGATTCTTTGACAGAATTTTGATTAGTTGCATCAAGCTCACAGATTGATTCTTTTGCAAAATGGTTCTTAAATCATCCATACCAGGTTCATCCAGAACAGATTTGGGCACAGAAAAATCTGTTTCATCAAATACAACATGTATAGATTCTTCTACTGCAAGCAATCTTTTGTTATACACTCTATAAGCATGACCATTTATAGCATAACCAATATGTATTCCTTCATCTGATTTAGGATCAAATTTCCCCAGATTGTCTTTACCATTATTTAGAACAAAACATTTGCAGCCAAAAACCCTAAGATGACTAATGCTAGGCTTCCTACCTTTATACAATTCATAGGGAGTTTTCTTAAGAATTGGTCTAATCAATGTTCTGTTAAGCACATAAGAAGCAGTGTATACTGCATCAGCCCAAAAATATTTAGGTAAACCAGATTCATTTAACATGTCCTAGCTAACTCCTCTAATGATCTATTCTTTCTTTCAACAACACCATTTTGTTGGGGTGTCCTAGGAGCAGAATAACTATGTGTGATCCATGTTTTTCACAATATCTATCAAATTTGCATTTTGAAATTCTCCCCCATGATCACTACGAATCTGTTTTATCCTATTTTCATTTTCATTATGCAGAACCTTAGCAAGTTTCTTAAAGGCTTTATATGCATCATTTTTAGAAGCAAGAAACAAGGTCCATGTATATCTTGAAAAGTCATCAACAATCACCAAGCATAGTAATTTCCAGCTAAGCTAGCAGTCCTAGATGGTCCAAACAAGTCCATATGCAAAACATCCAAAGCTTTATTTGTAGAAACCATATCTTTAGATTTAAATGAGTTCTTATCTGTTTTCCCTTTACACAAGCATCACACAATCTGTTATTTTGAAATTTTATGTTTGGTAAACCAGAAACAGTTCGCTTATTCAAGTGATTTGTGTGAATATGAGCTAGCCTCCTATGCCACAGCCATGACTCATCACTTTTAGATAACAAACACTCATTTTCAGAACAGCTCTTATAATATCTAAGAGATAGATGTTGTTTACCCTTTTTCCTGTGAACAACACCTTACCAGAAATTTCATTTGAAATTGTACAAGTGTTGGCTTCGAAATTGACCTTGTATCCCTTGTCACACAGCTGGCTAATGCTTAGAATATGTTTAGCCCTTCAACATACAACATTCTCAATAGTGGTTGAGTCTTTAGTACCAACATCTCCTCTTCCAAGAATTTTTCCTCTATTGTTGTCCCCATATGTGACATGCCTTCAGCTTTGAAGTTTCATATTTGTGCTTTGAGCACCACTGTCCAGTACCACTGATTTTTCCTGCTGTTTTTCTGCAACAAAACAGATTTAGCACATATGGTACCCCTTTAGTCTAGGGTCCAGCATGATTAATACCTTTCCTTAGGAAGCCATTTGGCCAATCCTTTAGGAACAAGGTACCTTCTAGCTTTACATGTTCTAGATATATGACCAGACTTCATACAATAAAAACATGTTGCAGTATGCATTGTTTTGAACAACTAAAAGAGAAAAACCTGTTTTGGAAGGAACAAAAAACTGACAGCTTTTTCACATTGCTTTTCATTCCAGGATTATATCCTAGACCATTTTTATTAAAACAACATTCTGTGAACCTAATAAAGTTTCAAGATTTTCTCTTCCTTTGTGAAATTTGAAAGTGTTTTTAACAAATATTCAACCTGTTTTTCCAGCTTTTACAATTATCACAGGTTTTTATTGATGCATGCAAACATGTTAATTCAAGGCTAACCAATTCAGTTTTAGCTTTGTGCAGTTCTTCTTCAAGAGCTTTGACCTTAGGTTCAAGTACCCTATTTACTCTATTCAATTTTTGCAATTACAGCTAATCTGTTTGCTTCATCATGTGTTTCCTTAAATGCAATTAACAGCTGATCATAGTTTTCAGAATCAGTAGAAAAATCACTTACTGAATCAGAGTTGATTTCATCATTCACCATAAAGCACAGATTTGCTTCCTCACTTTCGTTGAGGAATTACTAGATGAGGATACATCATTTTCTTCCCATGAGATGTATGCTCTTTTGCCTTTGCTTCTTTCACTCTTCTTGCTTGCTGATTTTTCTTTGTTTTGATTGTTTGGACAATCAGCCTTTATGATGAGAATCAACTAAAGGTGGCTTTTTATAATGAAGAACAAGATCATTCGCCTTCACATTTAAAGTTTTTCTTGTTAATCTTTGCAAAAGATAAAGCCCAAGCCCAAGCCCAAGAAGGCCAAAGCCCACAAAAGCCCAAAGTCCATCCCATGAAGGGCAAGGCCAAGTATTAAATAAATATTGTTTAGAAAGGTGCTTAGAGGGAAACATTAGAAACCTCTATTGTTAAAGCATCTTTTAGTCTTTAGTTAGGAGTCTTAGGGGGTGTGTTAGTAGATAGGTGTAGGAGTAGAAAAGGAGGTGCCAAAGTGAAGGAAGAGGTCACACCTTCCTCATGCTTTGTTTTAGGCGCAAATTCTAGAAGCTTTTTGGGAGGGAGTTTTTGAATTTGTGTAGCTTATATTTCAGCACCTTAGGCTATAAATAGAGGTGCTCTCTTTGTATTTTGGAGATTGGAATTAATCTAAGAAAACTCTACTCAAATTTTGAGTGAACATTGGAGAGCTTTTGAGCCTTCTTCTCTAGTCTTATCTTTATGGATCCATGGAGTCCTCAAGTGGCGGCAACACTCTCATCTAGGAGCATTCCACACTTCTAGTGGCGAGATCATCCATCATCCTTCCATCTTCATGAGCAATTCTTCTCTCCTTCCTTTCTCCTCTTTCAATTGTTTTTGTTAGCTTGTGTTCTTGAGTTTTGGTTTGGTGTTCTTGCTGTTTTTATGAGTTTTTGGTTCGGCAGTTTTATAATTCTGTCCATTCATCTTGTTCCTTTGTTTTTCTAGCTCATTTGTTCGGTTCAATTCATTCCTTAAGTAATATGTTCGGTGCAATTGCATTTTCTTTCACTTTAATCGGTTCAATTTGACTATAATTGGAGCATCCTAATGAGTTTGGGATTTGGTACTAGTTTTTGGTGAGTTCTTGTCTTAGAACAATGATCCAACTCTAAGAAAAAGTGCCTCTATAATGTCCAACTCAAGGTGATTCCTAATAAGGTCAAGAACCTTTCTCTATGTGGCTATTGGAATCACATCACTTTATATGACCTGGTTTACCACATCCAAAACAAGTGTAACTTGAAGAATTTGAATCATTGGATTTAGAATACCTCTTCCTTTGTTGAGTTTGTTGAAGATGGTTGCTGCCCCTTCAAGATTGTGTTTGATGAAGACTATATGATGAAGACTTATATGTACATTTCATTTGTATTGTGCTTTGCTTTAATGTGTCTTAGGTAGTGCTTAGAGGTTGTCTAAGAGTGGGCTTTTTGCTGAGTAACTCACCTCATAACCACTGGCCATGTGATAAGAACAAGCATAAGTTTTCTTAAACTGTTTTTCACATGTTTTACAAAAAAACGTTTACTGCATAAAATAAATCTGTTCTTTTCTAAATAAACAGATTCATTTTTACACTGATGCCTTGGCTAAGTCTTGTAAAAATTAGATTTTTTGCATCATGTATTTTGACTAAGTCTTCTATCTTTCAAAACGACTGAGTTTTAAATAGTTAAACTTTCTCTGTTTTCGTTTTGAAAAATAAATCTGTTCATCTGTAAATGAATAGATTCTTTTTGTCTCTGGTGCCATGTCAAGCTTAAACGATTTTCAGTTTTATCTCAGCACCAGAATGGTTGACTAAGTCTCCTCACTTAACAAATTCTCTAACTGCTTTTGAAAATAAATCTGTTCATTTTATTTTCAATCAATTCATTTTATAACAGCTTTAACTGTTTTTCAAAAATCTGTTATAAGTTGGTTTTCTATAAAATGCAAACTTGTTTCTGAGTTTAATATTCATTCATACATTTGCAAAAACAAGTTTTGACAGCAGAGAATTAAGTGTTTACAAAGGATTAGCATTTGTTCTTCAAAGATTTCAAAAATCACAAAGTGCATGTTCTTGGTTTGGTTCCAAGAGCTTGGTGTGAGGTGCTGCTACTGTTCTAGAAATCTTGCCTACTGGTTTAAGGCAGATCTTTGTATCCTCAATCAGGTGTAGTCGTTTCACTTTCATTTCTTGTAATAGTTTGGTTGAACACTCTTCTTGATAGGTTTCTTGGAGAGTGTGTGTGAGCTGAAATAGGTTTTTTCAGCAAGAGTACTAAGTTCTTGTAGGTTTCAAGAACAGTGGGAATTGTACTTGGTTGTACTGTGTTTTAGTGATTTCCACCTGGTTTTGGTGAAGACTGGATGTAGCTCAGTTGAGTGAACCAGTATAACTGCTTGTGTTCATTCTCTCTCACTCTCTGCAATTTCGTTTCTGCATAATTGATAAAACAGCAAAGAAATAAATCTGTTCAATTGAAAATAAATCTGTTCTTTCTGGGCACTGTGCATACTGTTCTTAATTTCTGAAAAAGTTGTTTGAATCTGATAAGAACATATATAATCTGCTAAAGGCCACTGGAACAGATTGACTGTGATAGGTTGCTCAAGAAACTGTCAAAGCTATTAATTGAACCTTAAACAATTGCCTAAAGTTGAAACTTGTTGTTCTGTGATTCATTGTTCTTAATTTCTGGAAAATTGCTTGACATCAAGAAGAACACTCATTGTTTGTTAAAAGCCACTGGAACAGTTTGTTTGTAAAGGTTACTCAATTAATTAGCATGCTATCAATTGAACCTTAATCACTTGCTTCAAATTGAAGTTTGCTGTTTTGTGTTTCACTGTTTTTCAATCTGATATCTGTGTGTGTGCATCTGGAAAATCTATATGCACAATCTTGTGATTAACCTTGCTGTATTAAAAGCGTTTCAAACAAAAACAGTGCTGAAATAAATCTGTTCATTTTCACATAAATCGATTTATTTTCTGTAAAACTGGGTTAAACACTGTTTCTGCGATAAAGTTTTAAAAGGTCAATTCACCCCCCCTCTTGAACTTTGGCACTATTAAACCCAACAATTGGTATCAAGAGCTAGGACTTGTATTTTAATCAAGTTTGTTTGTAATAATGTCTGAGTTTAATGTGCTTTTTGCTGAGGGTTCTGCTGTTAATTAACCACCTATGTTTAATGGAATGAATTATGCATTTTAGAAAGTTAGAATGAGAATTTTCATGGAATCCATTGATGCATTAATTTGGGAAGCTGTGGTCAATGGACCTTATGTGCCAATGCAGGTTGTCAAGGATGAAGAAGTGGTAAAGCCAAGATCAGAATGGAATGAGATCGAAAGGAGGAAGGCTCAACATGATCTTGTGGCCAAGAACATCATAACCTCTGTATTGACAATGGATGAGTTCTTCAGGATATCTCAATGTAAGTCAGCTAAGGAGATGTGGGAAGTCTTAGAAGTGACTCATGAGGGTACTGAAGATGTGAAGAGGTCAAGGAAACATGCTTTCATCCAAGAATATGAACTGTTCAGAATGCAACCCGAGGAGAGCATTGCTGATGTGCAGAAAAGATTCACCCATATTGTGAATCACCTCACTGGCTTGGGAAAAGAATTTGACAGAGAGGAACTCAACATAAAGATATTGAAGTGCCCCGACAGAAGCTGGCTACCAAAGGTGACAGCTATCTCTGAAAGCCGCGATCTGTCAAAGTTGGGAACTGCTGCACTGTTTGGAAAGCTGATGGAGCATGAGCTAGAGCTTAAAGACTTAAAGAGCAGGAAACAACAGAGAGAAAACCCAAAGGTCTTGCACTCAAAGCAACTGAACTGAATGAGATCAAGGAAGAAAAAGAAGATGCTGAAGATGATGATACAATCAGCCTTCTTACAAAAAGATTCAGCAAATTCCTGAGGAAGAAAAGCAAAAATAGGAACCAACAGAAAAGAAGGTATCCTAAACCCAATGATTCAAATTCCTCTAAATATACTTGCTTTGGATGTGGCAAAACAGGCATATCAAAATAGATTGTCCAGACAATCAAACAAGGGACAAATCTGCCAGCAAGAAATTTGAAAGGAACAAGGGATGAAGAGCCTACATCTCATGGGAGGAAAATGAAGCATCCTCAACCAGCAGTTCTTCAACAGAAGATGAGGAGAACAGTTTGTGCTTCATGATGAAGGATGAGGAGTCAAGCTCTGATTCAATAAGTAATTTTTCTGCTGATTCTGATAACTATGATGATTTGCTTGCTGCCTTCAAGGAAACACATGATGAAGCCAATAGGCTAGCTATAATATGTAATAAGCTGCAAAAGGTAAATAATGTGCTTGCACCTAAAGTAAAAACACTTGAGGAAGAATTGCATAAAGCCAAAACAGATTTGGTAAGCCTTGAACTAACTTGCTTGCATGCCTCTATTAAATCCTGTGAAAACTGCAAAAAATTGGAAAAACAAGTGGAGTATTTGCTGAAAACCCTTTCCAATTTCACCAAGGGAAGAGAAAACCTTGAGTCTCTCCTTGGATCACAAAATGCTGTTTTCAATAAGAATGGACTTGGTTATACCCCTGGAAATGTAACCAATGTCAAAAAGCTTTCAAGTGTTTTTGTTCCAGCAAAATCAGTTTTTTCAGCTTTTAACAGTGGCAAAAAGGCATCTCATGTAACCTGTTTTTACTGCATGAAATATGGTCATACATCTAGGTCTTGCATTGCTAGAAAGCATCTTGTTCCTAAGAACTTAGCAAAATGGCTACCAAAGAGAAGGTTTTAATCTGTGCTCGACCCTATACTGAAAAGGGTACCATTTGTATCATTTTTATTCTGTTTTGCAGATTAGAAGCAAGAAAAATCAGTGGTACTTGGACAGTGGCTGTTCCAAGCATATGACTGGAGATCTTACAAAGTTTACCAGCTTGAAGCTCAAAGCAGAAGGACATGTAACCTATGGTGATAATAACCGAGGGAGGATTTTGGGCAGAGGAACTGTTGGAACAGGGAACTTAACAACCATTGAGAAATACTGTATGTAGAAGGACTTAAGCATAGTCTTCTCAGCATAAGTCAGCTTTGTGACAAAGGATACAAAGTGAATTTTGAGTCAAAAGGCTGCACAATATCAAGTAATTCATCTAGTAAGGTACTGTTTACTGGTAAGAGAGTGAATAACATATATCTACTGAATATCATGGAAACTAACTCTTCAAATGAGTGTTTGCTGTCCAGAAGTGATGAGTCTTGGTTGTGGCACAGGAGGTTGGCTCACATACACACAAATCACTTGAATAAATTGAAATCTAAAGATTTAGTTTCTGGTTTACCTAACATTAAATTTCAGGACAACAGACTTTGTGATGCTTGTGTGAAAGGTAAACAAATCAAATCCTCTTTCAAATTAAAGGATATTGTCTCTATAAAAAATCCATTGGATGTGTTACATATGGACTTATTTGGTCCATCTAGAGTTGCTAGCTTGGCTGGAAATTTGTATGCTTTAGTTGTTGTGGATGATTACTCTAGATTTACATGGACTCTATTTCTTGCACATAAACATGATGCTTATTCTGCGTTTAAGAGATTAGCAAAAATTCTGCAAAATGAAAATGGTTGCTGCATAAAATCAATTCGAAGTGATCATGGGGGAGAGTTTCAAAATGCCAAGTTTGAGAGGTTCTGTGAGAAGCATGGGATAGCACACACCTTTTCAGCCCCTAGGACACCCCAACAAAATGGTGTAGTTGAAAGGAAAAATAGATCACTAGAAGAACTAGCTAGAACTATGTTAAATGAATCTAAGCTTCCTAAATATTTTTGAGCTAATGCAGTTTATACTGCAGCTTATGTGTTAAATAGGACCTTAATAAGACCAATTCTTAAGAAAACCCCATATGAACTGTATAAGGGTAGAAACCTAGTGTAAGCCACCTTAGAGTATTTGGGTGTAAATGCTTTGTATTGAATAATGGCAAAGAAAATCTTGGTAAGTTTGATGCTAAATCTGATGAATGTGTGCACATTGGTTATGCTTTGAATGGTCATGCATATAGAGTCTTCAATAAAAGGTTGCTTAAAGTAGAAGAATCAATGCATGTTGTTTTTGATGAAACTGATCATAGCATATCTAAAACTGCTGCTGATTACCCTGACAATAATGAATTTAAATCTGTTTTAAATCAAAATGAATCGATTCATTTTGATACTGCTGATACACATGCTATACAAGAATCTACTGCAGCTGCAGGTTTGCCAAAAGAGTGGAAAACCCCAAGAGATTTAACCCTTGATAATGTCATTGGGAACATTGATAAAGGAGTGTCAACTAGAAAATCCTTGAACAATTTCTGTGAAGCAATGGCCTTTGTATCTCAAGTTGAACCCAAGAATTTGAATGAAGCTCTCAAGGACAGCAACTGGATTTTAGCTATGCAAGAGGAACTCAATCAGTTTGCTCTTAATGAGGTCTGGACTCTTGTTCCTAGAATACCTGAGATGAATGTAATTGGAACAAAATGGGTATTTAGAAACAAGATGGATGAGCATGGAGTGATCACCAGAAACAAGGCTAGACTTGTAGCTAAAGGGTATAATCAAGAAGAAGGAATAGACTATGATGAGACATATGCACCAGTGGCTCGGTTAGAAGCTGTTTAGACTGCTGCTTGCCTTCTCCTGCATCAAAGGGTTCAAGCTATTTCAATTGGATGTGAAAAGTGCCTTTCTAAATGGCTATATAAATGAAGAAGTATTTGTTTTACAACCACCAGGTGTTGAAGACCATCAACATCCAGAATATGTGTTCAAACTCCAAAAGGCTCTCTATGGACTCAAGCAAGCTCCTAGGCAATGGTATGAGAGGCTAAGTGATTTTCTCACCTCACAAGGCTATGACAGAGGCACATCAGATAAGACCTTGTTCATTAAGAAGAAAGGAGATGACTCAATTCTAGTACAAGTATATGTGGATGATATCATTTTTGGATCAAACAATGGAGAATTGTGTGAAGCTTTCGTGAAAGTCATGAAGAGTGAGTTTGAAATGTCAATGATGGGTGAGTTGAACTATTTTCTAGGCTTGCAGGTCAAACAACTCAAGGATGGCATTTTCTTAAGTCAAGCTAAGTATTGCAAGGATCTGCTGAAGAAATTTGAAATGGACAAGTGTAAACCAATCAGCACACCCTTCTCAACAAGCTATCATTTGGATCATGATGAAGCTGGAATTTCTGTTGATGAAACCAAATACAGAGGACTCATAGGATCACTACTGTATCTCACTGCCAGCAGGCCAGATATAATGTTTGCAGTGTGCATGTGTGCAAGGTTTCAATCTGCTCCTAAAGAATCACACTACAATGCTGTCAAAAGGATTTTGAAGTATTTGCAAGGAACTAAAGAAGTTGGCTTGTGGTATCCAGGTAATATTTCATTAAGTTTAACTGGATATTCTGATTCAGATTTTGCAGGTTGCAAAATTGATAGGAAGAGCACAAGTGGAACCTGTCATTTGCTTGGATCAAGCTTGATCTCATGGCAATGCAAAAAGCAGGCTTGTGTAGCTCTTTCCACTGCTGAAGCATAATACATTGCAACAGGGAGTTGCTGTGCTCAAACTATATGGCTAAGACAACAATTGAATGATTTTGGTATCTTACTTAACCATATACCTCTGCTGTGTGATAATACAAGTGCAATCAACTTAACCAAAAATCCTGTCATGCATTCAAGAACCAAACACATTGAAATTAGGCATCATTTTCTAAGGGAACACATATCTAATGGAACATGTGATATTAAGTTCATTGGTACTGTACCGCCCTGGTGTTCGGGTGTGATGACGTGGCATCCTGCTACAGTGTAGACGTGTTGACAAGGCGCCAGGTTGGCAGAAAGGAAGGAAGTCGGGGGGCACGTGTAGGTTGATAAGCTGGCGTGTTCCGACTTCCAGCTTACCAGGATGGGCGATCGCCAGGTTGAAGATGAAGTCGCCAGATGTAGACCCAGGCGACCAAGCAGTCGGAGATCTCCATAACAAGCACATCGCCGAAGATGAAGGAGAAGCAGGTTACGAAGGCGGCCGGCGAGACCACAGGGAAGGTGTATGAAGGCCCCTAACTCGCCAGTTCCAGTAGAGATCGCACTCCTAAGTTGGCTATGCACTGGGCAGTACCATGCATAAGTAACTTAGCCAAAATGAGAGTAGAAGCAGCGCCAAGTCAGAGAGCCTCCAGATGATGGCACGTGTACAGTTGGATGCGAGCCACGTGTCCAAGTCTGTAACTGCCAGGAGAGAGAAAGCCACCAGGTATATAAGAGTTCTTAACAAACTTTCTGAGGTACGCACGTTCAGTTCATACAATTTACGCTTGCGAGTTAGAGCTGACTGTGAGAGAGGATTTGCACGGTTCTAGTTCTCTTAGTTTTTGGTGATACCGTCACTGACTTGAGCGTTGGAGTGCGATCCGCCGCAGCGGCGCCGTGCTGTTTCTTTGCAGGTTCTTGAGATAGATCCCGAAGAGGAACGGAGGTGAGAAGCGGTGCGCACGTCGATCCTTTGACGAGGCAGTTTCCAGCGTTTCGGTCAACAGGCAGGATCATCAGGCGCCCACCGTGGGGCCGTGTAAAGCAAGCTCCCATCCACAGCGTGAGTTCTTGGAAGTTTTCGAGCTTTTCTGCGTGGTTGTGTGCTGGTGCAACCGTCGTTCGCAGTTTCTTTGAGTTTCGTTCGGTGGATTTGCGTTTTGAACCGTTCGTTTGGCTTTTCGATCGGTGGAGTAAGGTTTACTGCTGCTTGCGCGTAATCTGTTTGGTGGAAGTTCGAGTTCTTTCGCTGGTTTGGTTGTTCGCGGGGAAGCGGTGGTTTCCGGCGAAGTTGTGATTTTCTTTGAAGGCTTACGGTGTTCTTCAGTTTTCTTGCACTGTTCCGCACTGTTTTCTCCGATTGATCGCTGATTCGATCGAGGCTGAAGTGTTGTTTGCTGCATTCCTGTGATTCGCTGAAGTTAATGAGAAAAATGAGAAGCAATCGTTCCAGTCCCGTGGCGCCTGTCGCTGCTGAAGGCGACACCGCCATGACCATGGCGCAGATGACAGAGATGATGCGCTCGTTGCAGGCAACTGTGGAAGCCTCGCGCGTAGAGCAGGCGAGGATACATGAGGACCTGGTCGCTTCTCGCGCCAGGAACGAGGAACTCAGCAAGGTGACTGAGGAGCTGCGTTGAGCTCTTCAGGAGCAGCAAGGACGTTCTTCTGCTGAAGAGGTGGCGCCGTCGACGCCACCTCGTGTTTTCCCAATGCCTTTTGTTCAGGCGATCACCGACACGCCTATTCCCACGAGCGTGGTTCCGGTTAAGGCTGTCTTTACCGGCGTGGAGGATCCAGAGGCTCATCTGACCACGTTCCACACGCAGATGATGCTGTCGGGAGGGTTAGACGCCGTCTACTGCAAGATATTCGTGAGTACGCTCCAGGGAACGGTGATGGAGTGGTTTGTGAGCCTGCCTAACGGCCACATAACCAATTTTCAACAGTTCTCGAAAATCTTTGTCGAGCAGTACATTGTGAATAAGGCACCGCCCAGGGTGTCTTATGATCTGTTTGATATAAGGCAGTACCATGGGGAGTCCCTCAGAGACTACCTCAATCGCTTCGGAGCGCAGATGGTCAGATCGCCGGCCAAGGATGAAGAAATGCTGGTCTATGCCTTCAAGAAGGGCGTGCAGCCAGGGCCATTCTGCGAGGCCTTGATCAGGGCTCATCCAGCGACGTTTGCTGAAGTCAGGCGACTTGCGGTGGCCCACATCGCCGACGAGAGTGAAGTCGCCGAGAAGAGAGGCAGCGTGGCTCCCGCCAGGCCACGCGCCCAAACCAGGATCCAGCCGCAGAGGGTGCTGGAAACGGCGGCGGCGGCCAGAAAAGACCAGAGGACTCGCCATCCTTACGACAGGAGAAACAAGGGAAGAAGCCAAGCGCGCCAACAACCAGCACGCCGGGAATACAATCGCCCGCCTAAACACAAATTTGTCATGGGACTAGCGGACCTGATCGCTATCCCTAACATATCTGCTAGGTTGAAGGCGCCCGAGAAGGTGGGCGACAAGATGCTGGGGTCAAAGCCGGACGCCTGGTGCGAGTTCCACCAATGTTTTGGCCACACCTTGGACTCGTGTTTGTCTTTGGGGTATCAGCTCGACGATCTGGTCAAGAGCGGGTTCCTAAATGACTATCTGCTGGATAGAAGGACGGGGGGAGCGTCGAGTTCCCAGCCAGCAGGTGGAGAAGCCCAGCAACACGAGATGCCTATCCACGGGGAGATCCACACCATTGCAGGGGGTTTCTCAGGTGGTGGATGCACCGCATCGCAGAGGAAAAAGTATGCGCGATCGGTGATGGCAGTGGACATGTTTGAAGATCACTCGCCGGAGGTGGACATTACGTTCACCAGGCAGGATCTCCGGGACGTTGTGCCTCATGACAACGATCCCATAGTTATTTCGTTGGTTACAGCAGGGAGGAAGGTCCATAGAGTTCTGGTGGACCAAGGAAGCTCGGCAGACGTGATGTTCTGGCCGACTTTCACACAGCTAGAATTGCCCCTTGACCAGCTAAGGCCCTATGGAGGGTGCTTATATGGGTTCGCTGGTGATCAGGTGGAGGTCAGGGGGTACATTGAGCTGAGAACCACGTTTACAGATGAGGCTGGGTCGAGGACGGAGAAAATCAAGTACCTCATCGTAAACGCCCCTTCAGCATATAACATCCTGTTGGGAAGGCCCACTCTTAACAGGATAGGTGCCATTCCGTCGACTCGGCACATGAAGGTGAAGCTGCCGTCCATGGAAGGGGTGGTGATCACGATTAAGTCTGATCAGAAAGAAGTTAAAAGGTGCTATGAGAATAGCCTGAAAAACAAAAGATTAGTGAGTTATGTAACAACCACCCCACCTCCCGGTGTGAAGCCCAGACCGCCGGTAACAGAGGAGGCCGCCGGAAGGGATGTAGAGATGGTAGACGCTGAGCTGGGGGAGAGGAATGCTGTCCTGGAGGAGGAAGAGGCGCGGAATCGCCCCGAGGAAGCAAGGGAACAGGGAATCTCCAGGGCGGTGATCGCCAGAGAATCCAGGCCTAAACCTGTCGAGCAGTGGCTCGAGAAGGAGATCGGTGGGAAAATCTTCAAGCTCGGAAGATCTCTGGAGGTCGATCTCCAGGACCAGATCGCCAAGGTGATTGAGCGGCATCTGGACGCATTTGCTTGGTCCGCTTCGGACATGCCCGGGATTGATCCCGACTTCTTGTGCCATCATTTGGCGATGGACACTTTGGTGAGACCGGTGCGACAAAGGAGAAGAAAATTCAACGAGGAGAGGAGGCAGGCGATCAGGGACGAAACACAGAAGCTCCTCGCTGCAGGCCACATCAGGGAAGTCCAGTACCCTGAATGGTTGGCAAATGTCGTGCTGGTGAAGAAGAGTAACGGGAAATGGCGCATGTGCCTCGATTTCACCGATCTAAAAAAAGCTTGCCCAAAGGATTCGTATCCTTTACCAAGCATTGATGCCCTGGTTGATAGTGCTGCGGGGTGCAAGCTGCTGAGTTTCCTGGATGCCTTCTCGGGCTATAATCAGATCAAGATGCATCCCATGGATGAAGAGAAAACAGCCTTCATGACAGAGAGATCGTGCTACTGCTATAAGGTGATGCCGTTTGGGCTGAAGAACGCAGGGGCCACATACCAAAGGCTGATGGATCGAGTACTCGCACCAATGCTGGGAAGGAACGTGCAAGCCTACGTCGATGACATGGTCGTGACCTCGCAGGAGAAGAGCAAGCACGTTGCAGACTTGGAAGAATTGTTCACGACGATCGCCAAGTTCAAGTTAAAGCTCAACCCGGAGAAATGCATTTTCGGCGTGGAGGCTGGAAATTTTTGGGTTTTCTCTTGACCGAGAGAGGAATAGAAGCTAACCCAGACAAGTGTGCCGCCATCTTGGCGATGAGAAGCCCGGCTACGGTGAAAGAAGTCCAGCAGCTAACAGGTCGGATGGCAGCCTTATCTTGCTTCGTGTCAGCTAGCGGAGAAAAGGGGCATCCCTATTTTCAATGTCTGCGGCGCAATAATAAGTTCGCTTGGACGAAAGAGTGCGAGGAAGCTTTCGTCAAGCTGAAGGAGTATCTGGCGAGCCTGCCGGTTCTGTGCAAACCGCTGGCAGGAATCCCTCTCAGGTTGTATTTCGCTGTGACTGAGAGGGCGGTGAGTGCGGTGCTCGCCCACGATCAGGATCAGTCTCAGAAGCCTATTTATTTCGTGAGCAAGGTGTTGCAGGGCCCAGAAACGAGATATCAAGCCCTGGAGAAGGCTGCGCTGGCTGTGGTGTTTTCGGCGAGGAGGTTGCGCCACTACTTCCACAGTTTCACAATACTGGTGATGACTGACCTGCCCATCCAGAAGGTCTTGAAGAAACCCGATGTTGCGGGAAGGATGGTGAAGTGGGCCGTAGAGTTGTCAGAGTTTGATATTAAGTACGAGCCCCGAGGCCCGATCAAGGGGCAAATCTTTGCAGATTTCGTGGTTGAGCTCTCATCAGAGGCGACGCGGGTTGAAGGAGACGATTTCCGTTGGGTACTTTCGGTGGATGGATCGTCGAACCAGCAGGGCAGCGGTGCTGGAGTCATATTGGAAGGACCCAACGGCGTGCTGATTGAACAATCTTTGAGGTGTGCCTTCAAAGCCAGCAACAATCAAGCAGAGTATGAAGCGCTGATCGCCGGGATTTTGCTGGCCAAGGAGATGGGAGCTAGGGTCCTGATGGCTAAGAGTGACTCGCTGCTAGTCACAGGGCAAGTAACCGGCGAGTTCCAGGCTAAAGATCCACAAATGGCGGCTTACTTGGCGTATGTGCAGGAATTGAAGAGTTCCTTTGCCTCTTTTGAAGTAGTACATGTGCCCCGAGAGCAGAATGCCCGAGCTGACTTGCTTGCTAAGCTCGCCAGCTCAGGCAAGGGGGGTAGGCAGAGGACGGTGATTCAAGAAACTCTGAAGACGCCAAGGGCATTTGTAGCAGATCACCTGGTCCTTCAAATAAGCAAGTCGACGGAGAGAGCAGCGAGAAGCCATAAGTCCTTGACTCAAGAAACTCTGAGATCGCCGAGAGTTAGAGCATGTCGAGGAGAGAAGGTGGATGTGATGCAGGTCTGCGCCGCCCATGAGCCAGACACTTGGATAACGCAATACAAACGGTGCCTGGCGGATGGCCTCCTCCCGCTGGATCCGACAGAAGCTAGGAAGGTAAAGAAAAATTCCAGCAAGTATACGTTGATTGATGGCGACCTGTACAGGTTTGGGTTCACTCACCCGCTCCTGGAATGTATACATGGCGAGAAGTGCACGAGAATCATGGCGGAGCTCCACGAAGGTATATGCGGAAGCCACGTCGGGGGTCGAGCTCTGGCCGCGAGGACTCTCCGTGCAGGCTACTACTGGCCATCCATGAGAGAAGATTGCAAGAAATATGCCCAATGTTGTAAACAATGCCAGCAGCACGCCGATTGGCATAAGGCACCTCCCGAGGAGTTGAAGTCGATCTATAGCCCTTGGTCGTTTCATACTTGGGGAATCGACATCCTGGGACCTTTCCCGCTGGCGATCAGGCAAATGAAGTACTTGGTGGTGGCGATTGAGTATTTCACCAAGTGGATTGAAGCAGAACTAGTGGCCCAGATCACCGCACACAAGATCGAAGGTTTTGTATGGAAGAACATCGTGTGCCGGTTTGGAGTGCCTAAATGCCTGGTGTCAGATAATGGGACGCAGTTTGCAAGCCACCTGTTGAAGAAGCTTTGCGAAGGGGTGGGAATTCAACAAGTGTTTGCATCCGTCGAGCACCCTCAGACAAATGGCCAAGTGGAGTCAGCTAACCGGTTGTTGTTGAGAGGTTTGAAGAGAAGGCTTGAGAAAGCCAAGGGAAGTTGGGCTGAGGAGGTGCCCCGTATAGTCTGGGCGTACCACACCACCGAGCAGTCAGGAACCCACGAGACCCCGTTCAGCTTGGTCTATGGGTGTGATGCCATGATTCCCGTGGAGATCCAGGAGAGCTCGCCGAGATTCCAGAACTTCGTAGAGGAAGACTCGAACGAAGAGAGAAGGCTGAACCTGGATCTGCTGGATGAGGTCGGGGAAGAGGCGAGGTTGAAGGCTGAGGCCGTGAAGAGAAGGGTTGAACGAAGATACAACTCAAAGGTGATGCCAAGGCAGTTTAGAGAGGGCGACTTGGTGATGAGGAAGGCCCACCAGTACGAGATGGAGAATAAATTGTCACCCAAGTGGACTGGACCGTTCAGAATAACCGAGGCGCTCGGAAACGGGGCCTACCGCTTAGAGACGCTGGAAGGAGGGGCGATCCCTCGCACCTGGAACGCCACACACCTGAAGTTGTACTATAGTTGAGAGCTTTGTAAGTAAAGACAAACACAAATGTTATATTACAATGTCTCTGTTAAAACAGTTTGAAGGGGGCACTCTTTTTTCCCTAAGGAGGGTTTTTAATGAGGCCACCCAATAAAGAAGAGTTTTGAAGTATAAGGCGTTTTTAGATTGCATGTTTACTTTTTTCCAAGAGTTTTTGAAGAAAGACCTTGTCGCTTGTACGTGATTTAAGGCGAGAAAAGATATATCGCAGGCTTTCTAAAAGTTTTAAGTCCTCATCGTTTTTCGGCGATTGTAGGCACCAGTTAAGTTTTAAGTCCTCATCGTTTTTCGGCGATTGGAGGCACCAGTTAAGTTTTAAGTCCTCATCGTTTTTCGGCGATTGGAGGCACCAGTTAAGTTTTAAGTCCTCATCGTTTTTCGGCGATTGGAGGCACCAGTTAAGTTTTAAAGTCCTCATCGTCTTTCGGCGATCGGAGGCACCAGATGAAAGACCTCAACGCCCTCGCGCGTCCTGAGGCAAGTGAAAGACCTCCTCGCCGTCGAGCGAGTGCAGGCGAGAAAGAGAAAAGGTCCTCAGTGCATCCAGGGGGGAGGAGATGTACACCCTGGGCAAGTTGAGGCACCAGATAAAGTCCTTCTCGCCGTTGTGCGAGCTAAGGCCAGTTAAAGACCTCCTCGCCGTCGAGCGAGTGCAGGCGAGAAAGAGAAAAGGTCCTCAGTGCATCCAGGGGGGAGGAGATGTACACCCTGGGCAAGTTGAGGCACCAGATAAAGTCCTTCTCGCCGTTGTGCGAGCTAAGGCCAGTTAAAGACCTCATCGCCGTCGAGCGAGTGCAGGCGAGAGAAAGAAAAGGTCCTCAGTGCATCCAGGGGGGAGGAGATGTACACCCTGGGCACGTTGAGGCACCAGATAAAGTCCTTCTCGCCGTTGTGCGAGCTAAGGCCAGTTAAAGACCTCCTCGCCGTCGAGCGAGTGCAGGCGAGAGAAAGAAAAGGTCCTCAGTGCATCCAGGGGGGAGGAGATGTACACCCTGGGCACGTTGAGGCACCAGATAAAGTCCTTCTCGCCGTTGAGCGAGTTCAGGCGAGTTAAAAGACCTTCTCGTTTACATGCGAGCTTGGGCAAGATAAAATCCTTCTCGTCTCGAACGAGTTCAGGTATGGCGTAGAGGGTGGAAGAAGTATGGAAGGTGGCTAAGGTAGGTTCGAAGAGAACGCCTAGTCAGCCGGTCTTTGTTCTGAAGTCCAGGAGGGTAAAGAGAGATCCCTAAAGGCGTCTCTGCCCCGTGTGAAGAAACGATTGCCAAAGCATGAGGCTAGGAAAAGCTAATGGTACCAAGAGTTCTTGGCGATCGGGAAAAGCTCAAACAGTGGCGAGAAGGTTAAAAGGCTTGTTTGATAAAGCAGGTCGAGGGGGACGCTGTTTGAGCCAATAATTGAGTTACAGTTCGTTGCCTGAAGGGTATTCTTGTGATAAGGTTAGTTGCTTTAAGAGTACAAGTTGGTTAAAGTGATTTTTGCTTAAGTTTGAAGTGGTTCGAAGCGGTTAAGTCAGAAGGTTGTGTTTGCAAAAATCGTTGAGTTAAATCCGACAAAGTTAAACATGCAAAGAAGGTAAAGCGCTTAAAAAAGTCAAGAGAGTGAATACCCAAACTTTGTCATTGAGATAAGTATTTGTTAAAGGCATACATACAGGAGTTTTTATAGAATAATACAAGGGAAGTCATAAAAGTAGCAGATGAGGTGGAGTCGATTAGTCTTCAGCAGGAACGACCTTTCCATCTACTACTTCGTTGTTCAACGACACCAGGCTGAGATCCAGATCGGGAAATAGGCAAGCGAATTGTTCCCGCGCAGCTTCGAATCCAGCAGCCAGAATCTGAGTAGAATTTAGCTTGAGTGCTTCGATTTGCCCCTGAAGTTCCTCAATCCGCTTCTTGAGGTCTTCGGTTTGCTCTTTCAGCTCTTTGTTCAGCTGTTCCAGCTCTTCAACCTGTTTTTTAAGTTGTTCGTTGGTCTCTTGAGCCTGGAGAAGGTCTTCAGTAACCTTCTTGGATTCCGATTGTGCTTGGGCCAACTCAGCAGCCATCTTTCCCTTCTCTTTGTTGGCCTCAGCAAGATCAGCCATGGCATCGTCCCTCGCCTTTTCTACTTGCCCAAGTAGTTTCTCTCGGTCGATCGACCTCTGCTCCAGTTTTTGCACCTTAGCGGCGTCAGCTTGAATGTGAGCCTCCAGGTCGATCGCCTTGGCGCGAAGAGGCACGATTTTGCTTTCCAGCTCGACCTTCTCTTGGGCAAGATCGTGAACTTTGCGGCGAAGGTCAGTAGCCTCCTTGCGCGCCAACCTGAGCTCGGTGTTCATTGCATCCTCCACCCGAGAGTGTTCGATTTCTGCGAGCGTCAGGCTGAAGGACAACTTCTCCACCTCGATCTTCATAGTGCTGTTTTCGGTTTTGAGGTTGAAGAGGTCGTCTTGGAGCCTCCTGGTTGAGCCTTCCACAACCCTGGTTATAATCGCTGGGATATCCTCTGCTATGGTTTTTAGTTTGGCGGTCAGAGGTTCCCACATCCTTGTGACCTCAAGGGGAAGGTTTGCTGCTTGGAGAGGCGCCAGGTGGGCTTGTTGTGGGTTCTCGTCGCCACCTTCCTTAGCAGGATCTTCAGTGTTTGCTTCCTGGCGTGGCGACGGGATCGGGGATTCGGTGATTAGAATTGGAGAGGTGTGAGCAACCTCATCCCCGATTGGAACATCTCCTGCAGCGGAGGCATTTGAAGGGGGACCCCCTCCGGCTGACACATATGGTGTAGAGGCGCTCGGGGGGTCCTCCAGGAAATTTGGCTCTTGGGCCTCAGCTGCAGGTGGCGCAGTGGCCAGTGGAACCGCTTGGACTGGTGAAGAAGGAGCCTGTGGTGTTGGCGAGGATGGAGGAGGAGCAGGCGTTGATGGTGGTGTCGAGCTTGGAAGAGGTGGTGGGGCAGGTGGTGAAGATGGTGCCACCCTTTTTGATGTGATTCCAATAGCCACATAGAACAAGATTCTTGACATTTTTAGGAATCACCTTGAGCTGGAAAATATAGAGGCACTTTTCTTAGAGTTGGATCATGGTTCTAAGACAAGAACTCACCAATAACTAGTACCAAATCCCAAACTCATTTGGATGAACCAAATATTGTCAAATTGAATCAACAAAGAGGAAGAATTAAGGAGAACCGAACAGAATTGCATAAGAACACATTTCAACCGAACAAAATGAAATTAAAAGACAAAGAACAAAACATAGGTGCTGGAAAATTAAGACAGCCGAACCAAAAATGCTCAAGAACACAAGACAACAAGAGTAATTGAAAGAGAAGAAAGGAAGGAGAAGAGAGTGCTCATGAAGATGGAAGAATGTTGGATGATCTCGCCACTAGAAGTGTGGAATGCTCCTAGATGAGAGTGATGCCGCCACTTAAGGACTCCAATGATCCATCAAGATAAGACTAGAGAAGAAGGCTCCAAAAGCTCTCCAAAGGTCACTCAAAATTTGAGTAGAGTTTTCTTAGATTAATTCCAATCTGAATTTTACAAAGAGAGCACCTCTATTTATAGCCTAAGGTGCTGAAATGTAAGCTACACAAATTCAAAAAAACTCCCTCCCAAAAAGCTTCTAGAATTTGCGCCTAAAACAAGGCATGAGGAAGGTGTGATCCTTTCTCTCACTTTGGCACCTCCTTATTTACTCCTACACCTATCTACTAATACACCCCCCTAAGACTCTTAACTAAAGACTAAAAGATGCTTTAACAATAGAGGTTTCTAATGTTTCCCTCTAAGCACCTTTCTAAACAATATTTATTTAAAACTTGGCCTTGCCCTTCATGGGATGGTCTTTGGGCTTTTGTGGGCTTTGGCCTTCTTGGGCTTGGGCTTGGGCTTGGGCTTTATCTTTTGCAAAGATTAACAAGAAAAACTTTAAATGTGAAGGCGAATGATCTTGTTCTTCATTATAAAAAGCCACCTTTAGTTGATTCTCATCACTTTTCCTCTTCGTAACGAGGCCATCCTCGGTGACCTCGTCGTCCTCTTCTTCCTCCTCATGGACGACTTGAGGGGCTTTCCTTTTAGGTCTCTTAAGGACCAATTTTTTGCGTTGAGCGGGCTCTTTGGGTGGTGATCGCCCTTGGACAATGGCGGCCTCCACCACCGAGTTGGGCACCGTTTGGGAACCGGTTGCCAACCCGTGGTTTCGGGCGAGCGATTTGAGTTCGGCGAGCATGTTCCTGGGCAACATGTTGTCTGCAGGGGACGGAGATGCGTGGGTTAACTCAAGAAAAACAGATAAGTGCATAATGTAATAAACAGCGAAGCAGATGGTATGTGCAGGAAAAGTAAAGCCAAAGTCTTGCGCATAACGCACAAGACGCCCAGAAACAGCTAAGCAGAAGCAGTATTAAAGCAATAGTTCAAATGACCTAACCTATTTGAAATTCTAGTTGATCTTCGTAGAATTCAAAGCTGATCAGGGACGTGGTGAGGAAAGTTATATTTGCGTCCGCCACCTTCTTCCAGAAGAGACAAAGGTCTCTGTCCAATGCTCCCATGCTATAAGGACTTCTGGGCCTCCTGAAGCAGCTCTTGGACTCCTTTTTCCCCTTGTCCACCCAGTACAAGGGGAAGCCATCAAGAAGGGAGGTGTCCTTGTCGTTTGCACGTACTTGGACGAATTTCCCCTTCCAGTCTTTGTACGATTGCTGGAAGATGGTAAAGATGGATCTCCCAGCAATCGCATTCAAGCTGACCCACAGGCGGTCTCCTGGGTGCTTGGCTTCGAAAAGGAACAAAAACACGTCCACCGACGCGGGCAACCCCAGGTGGGCGCACGTTACTTGGAAGGCTCGAACAAACGCCCAGCTGTTGGGATGAAGCTGGGCGGCTGCAATGTTGAGCTCGGTGAGAAGTTCCCTCTCGAATCGGGTAAGAGGGAACCTGAGCCTGACCTTCTTGAACAGAGTCGTATAGACAAAGCAGAAGGGCCCGTCGGCGCTTACTTTGTCATCAGCACACACGGGCAGGTCGGCGGGGCAAGGCAGCACTATCATCCTTTCGTCGTGCTCCTTGTGAAACGACTGGTAGATCTCGTCCCCCTTAGTCAGCCGCAAGACTGCCCCCGCAGTGTTCACAGAGGATATTTCTTTCAGAAGGGTTGAGTTAGCCCAGGGGTATAAAGTTTTGAAGTCTGGCGGAGGAACGGGGGCTCCTCCAGCGTTAGATGGAGTCGCCTGGGCCGGGGCAGATTGGGAAGACGCAGGCCTCTCAGCCTGCGAAGAGGAAGCGCCACGAACTTGTGTTGAGTCGTGTGCTTGTGAAGGAAGGTTTCGTGCTGATGGAGGGGGGTTCGGGGTAATCTTGGTGCGAGTCATGATAGCAGCTGCAAAGGAAGAAGAAAGGAAAAATGATCAGGAGGGTTACGAAGGCTGACTCGATCATAGAAGGAAGGTGAAAGACGAACGAATGCAGGTTCGTTGCGACGATCGACAAAGCCCTAAGTTACGCAGAAGGAGAAATGGAAAAAACAACCCACAGCGTATGCACCAAGCAGTTACAGGATGATGCAAATCGGTGAAAATGCAAGGAAAGCCAGCAGATGAAGGAAAGTAGTTACCTTTCGATGATCAGGAAGACGATGGAGGAAGATGGTGATCTCGAGCGTTGAAGAGCGTTGAGAGTTTTCGCAGAAGGAAGTTAGAGTGTTTGCAAGCACGAAGAAAGTGATGGAACAGTGAAGCGAAATGGGTTTAGGGAGCGCAAACGGCAAATGAAGAGAGCCGTTGATGAAGCCACGTGTCGAGCGATGAGTGAGGGGTTTGGTGGGGCGTCAGAGCAGCAGAAGGAACAACCGCTTGGAATTCCGCGTCAGGGCCACGTAGATCGGTGTTAACGAAGGCTCTTTCAGTCTTTTCGCTAGACAAGTCTTCGCTTAAGACTGGGGGGCTTGTGTACCGCCCTGGTGTTCGGGTGTGATGACGTGGCATCCTGCTACAGTGTAGACGTGTTGACAAGGCGCCAGGTTGGCAGAAAGGAAGGAAGTCGGGGGGCACGTGTAGGTTGATAAGCTGGCGTGTTCCGACTTCCAGCTTACCAGGATGGGCGATCGCCAGGTTGAAGATGAAGTCGCCAGATGTAGACCCAGGCGACCAAGCAGTCGGAGATCGCCAGAACAAGCACATCGCCGAAGATGAAGGAGAAGCAGGTTACGAAGGCGGCCGGCGAGACCACAGGGAAGGTGTATGAAGGCCCCTAACTCGCCAGTTCCAGTAGAGATCGCACTCCTACGTTGGCTATGCACTGGGCAGTACCATGCATAAGTAACTTAGCCAAAATGAGAGTAGAAGCAGCGCCAAGTCAGGGAGCCTCCAGATGATGGCACGTGTACAGTTGGATGCGAGCCACGTGTCCAAGTCTGTAACTGCCAGGAGAGAGAAAGCCACCAGGTATATAAGAGTTCTTAACAAACTTTCTGAGGTACGCACGTTCAGTTCATACACTTTACGCTTGCGAGTTAGAGCTGACTGTGAGAGAGGATTTGCACGGTTCTAGTTCTCTTAGTTTTTGGTGATACCGTCACTGACTTGAGCGTTGGAGTGCGATCGGCCGCAGCGGCGCCGTGCTGTTTCTTTGCAGGTTCTTGAGATAGATCCCGAAGAGGAACGGAGGTGAGAAGCGGTGCGCACGTCGATCCTTTGACGAGGCAGTTTCCAGCGTTCCGGTCAACAGGCAGGATCAGGTACTGATTTACAACTTGCTGATTTGTTCACAAAACCATTAGCCAAAGATAGGTTTAATTTTCTGCTTAATGAATTGGGTATTATAAATGTCAATTGTGCCTAGCAGTGAAAAATTAAATCTGTTTATTCGCAATTAAATGTGTTTATTTTCTGCACTGATATGCATTGATGACTAGGAAAGAGAAATTTTGATCTTTGACTGCTTGACTGACCTAGTGGGCATTAACCTCTGTACCTTTGACGGTTTTGGTCATGGTTATGTAACCGATTTGATGGTTTGGGTGCTCAATAAAGGCATGAGTATATGCATCGTGACCCTAAATATTTGTTGCACATTTTCAAAGATTCTCTGCACAAATTCAGAGCATAAAATCTTCATGCATATCCACTCATAATTACCATATCAACACATTCATTTCTATATAAATCTGTGTGAATACTTGCTACCCACATTGGCTATTCTTTTTCTGTTCTCACCATTTGAAACCAAGAAAAGAATTCAAGTTCAACCATGGCTTCTTCTTCCAAGAAACAGAAAAATAAGGGGAAGCAAACCACCTTTCAAGGTGTGTTAGAAGGATGGTTCGCTGGAAATGAAGAAGGCATCAATGCCTACATTCATGAGACAATCAGGAAGCAGATCAACATACCCAAAGTGCTAGATTTCAACTGGCTGAAATCTGAAAAATTGGTAGAAACAAGGGCTGTGTTGAAGCACCAGAAACTGAAAAAGATGCTGGAATTAACGGGTAATGTTTATCTTGACTTGGTTAAGGTGTTTTATACTAACCTCACATTGGATGGGAAGAATGTTGTCTCTTATGTGAAAGGGACCAAGATGAAGATCACAAGTGAGGTGTGGAATTCTGTGGCTGGAATAAAATATGCTGGATTGAAAGTAGGAAAGGGAAACACCAGTGGAATCCAAGAATTCAACAAGCTGCAATATTATAAGAGTTGCATGAGGAATCCTACAGAAAGTATAAACAGGCTCCATGCAGGGCATTTGAACCTCACTCCACGTCTAGTTGCATGCATCATAGCATGGCAACTGATTCCAAGAGGGACAAACCATGCTGTCTTACATGAAGAGGATCTCATTCTCCTATACTGCATTATGAACCAGATTAAGGTAAACTGGGTGTTCATTGTCAATGAACACATGCTCAAGTCAAAAAGGTTGGCTGATTACCAATTTCCCTATGCTATTCTTGTTTCCAAATTAATTGATTACTTTTGTACCGTCCCGTATCCGGGCGTTGACTATTTCAAGGTCAAAGTCAACGGTTGGAGAGTCAAAGTCAACGCAAGGCGTCACCTAGGTGGAGAGACGCCAAGAGGAAACGTCGCCAAGGCAAGGCGTCGCCTAGTGAAGGCGTCGCCCCACCAGGGCGTCGCCAGATCAAACAGCCAAGAGGAAGCGTCGCCAAGGCAAGGCGTCGCCTAGGTGAAGGCGTCGCACAACCAGGGCGTCGCCAGATCAAACAGTGCTAAAGCAAGGCAATCACGGTGTGGTTCCCCGATACCCATGGGTAGGAAAGACCATGGAGGGAGCGACGCCGTGGGAAGGCCTCAGGTCCCGATAACCCGGGGCAGTGATAAAGAGAAGGAAAAGGTGGCTTCAAGGCCATAGTAATAGTACCAGTGTAGGGCAGCCTGACTCGTGAAGTGCTCCTGCCGCCCCAGAGACGCCTGTGGACAGATACGACTCAAGAGGAAGGTCACGCCCAGGGCAACCGGGTGCAGGATACGAGAGGAAGGCAGATACGCTCTCAAAGTAAGTGACTAGATAATTGGAGGCATGAGTTGGCACCCAAAAAGTCACCCCTAGCGCAGTAGCACTCCCAAGCAGGAGGACTCACACGTAGAAACGTCCCCAGATGGGCAGAAACGCCCCCAGATGGGGTCATGGCGTCGTTAGGCCCTCCACGTGTACGACAGCCATGTCAGAATAGAAACACCGTCTAGTCAGGTGCCAGGTAATTAAAGTCATTCAATACAGTTTCCGTTTCGAGCGTTCAGGTACTATGATGGCTCCCAAGCGTTTCAACGTCTTAAATGCGGTACGTTTTCTAATTAAACGCTTTAATGAGTGCGTTACGTTTGTGATTAAAAGCGCTTTAAGGCGCTTTGAATGCTTGGGAGGTTTAAATAGCGCGGGGAATGTTGGAAACGGGGTTCGAAGTTTCTGCAAATTTACCAGAGCTCTCTAGTTGTTTGCTCATGCTTCAACAGTTACGAACAAGGGACTGGGGAGTATTTTTGCCTGAGAGAGAGAACACAGACACACAACACACAGTTATTTTTACCACCTTCAGAGTGCCATACGCGGTGCTCAGAGACGGAGGTGAACAGTTTTGGTGTTTCTTGCTGGCTGACTTGAGCGTCGGAGTGCAAACGGCCGCTAGGGCGCCTCTTTGTCCTCTTTTTTGCAGGAATCCATAGGCAATTAGTGGGAAGGAGTCCCTAGCTGACGGTTGAGGTCGCGCACGAAGACGTCCCAGTCAACCGGACGGAACAACTTTGGTGTTGATGTTACAAATGAGAGAAACGACCCTATCAAAGCTGTAAGTGAGATTGATAATTCAACTCTCACCAAAATGGGTTTTCACAAAATTGAGGACAAGTGGGTGGTTCTCAAGGAGAAGGACCCTCAAGCAGAACATGAGGATGAGGATGAAGCTGTTCCTATGGATGATGACTCACCTGCTACCCAATCTGTACATGAAGAAGTTGCTGCAAATGCCATAGTTGCCTATCAAGCTCCAGAATACCGAGGAGAACCAATGTCTATGTTTGAGAGGCAAGTGCTGTATCGTCTTGATGTAATATCAGCAGAACAAAGGGCATACTTTGAGACTACTCACGCAAGGTTTCAACACCTTGATGATCAGATTGAAGGGGTTCAGGCACAGCTTGCAGAGCTTTACTACAAGGATCAGTAGTTTTCTGCTTTTAATGCTTTCTTTATCAGTTTTCAAGTTTCTGTAATGCTGAACAATTTGGTTTTCTTTTTCTGAACTATTATGATTATGGTTTCTGCTTTATATCCCTTTATTCCCTATGCTTATATGCTGTTTGATGAATCCAAAGGGGGAGAAAAATAGCTCACCATGTTAGGTGAAGCTAGATGAAACAGGGAGTTAATTCTGCACCTTTAAACCAATTCTGCATGTTATGCAATGTTGCTGTTTTTTTCTGGTTTAAAATCTGGTGCAGTGCAGGTGCTTAAAGCAACAAAGCTATGAGGTTAGCTATGGGGATTTGTCTCCATCAAACAGGGGGAGATTGTTGAAGATGGTTGCTGCCCCTTCAAGATTGTGTTTGATGAAGACTTATATGTACATTTCATTTGTATTGTGCTTTGCTTTAAGTGTGTCTTAGGTAGTGCTTAAAGGTTATCTAAGAGTGGGCTTTTTGCTGAGTAACTCACCTCATACCCACTGGCCATGTGATAAGAACAAGCATAAGTTTTCTTAAACTGTTTTTCACATGTTTTACAAAAAACACGTTTACTGCATAAAAATAAATCTGTTCCTTTCTAAATAAACAGATTCATTTTTACACTGATGCCTTGGCTAAGTCTTGTAAAAATTAGATTTTGTGCATCATGTATTTTGACTAAGTCTTTTATCTTTCAAAACGACTGAGTTTTAAATAGTTAAACTTTCTCTGTTTTCGTTTTGAAAAATAAATTTGTTCATCTGTAAATGAATAGATTCTTTTTGTCTCTGGTGCCATGTCAAGCTTAAACGATTTTCAGTTTTATCTCAGCACCAGAATGGTTGACTAAGTCTCCTCACTTAACAAATTCGCTAACTGCTTTTGAAAATAAAAATGTTCATTTTATTTTCAATCTATTCATTTTATAACAGCTTTAACTGTTTTTCAAAAATCTGTTATAAGTTGGTTTTCTATAAAATGCAAACTTGTTTCTGAGTTTAATATTCATTCATACATTTGCAAAAACAAGTTTTGACAGCAGAGAATTAAGTTCTTACAAAGGATTAGCATTTGTTCTTCAAAGATTTCAAAAATCACAAAGTGCTTGTGCTTGGTTTGGTTCCAAAAGCTTGGTGTGAGGTGCTGCTACTGTTCTAGCAATCTTGCCTACTGGTTTAAGGCAGATCTTTGTATCCTCAATCAGGTGTAGTCATTTCACTTCTCATTTCTTGTAATAGTTTGGTTGAACACTCTTCTTGATAGGTTTTCTTGGAGAGTGTGTGTGAGCTGAAATAGGTTTTTTCAGCAAGAGTACCTAAGTTCTTGTAGGTTTCCAGAACAGTGGGAATTGTACTTGGTTGTACTGTGTTTTAGTGATTTCCACCTGGTTTTGGTGAAGACTGGATGTAGCTCAGTTGAGTGAACCAGTATAACTGCTTGTGTTCATTCTCTATCACTCTCTGCAATTTCGTTTCTGCATAATTGATAAAACAGCAAAGAAATAAATCTGTTCAATCGAAAATAAATATGTTCTTTCTGGGCACTGTGCATACTGTTCGTAATTTCTGAAAAAGTTGTTTGAATCTGATAAGAACATATATAATCTGCTAAAGGCCACTGGAACAGATTGACTGTGATAGGTTGCTCAAGAAACTGTCAAAGCTATTAATTGAACCTTAAACAATTGCCTAAAGTTGAAACTTGCTGTTCTGTGATTCATTGTTCTTAATTTCTGGAAAATTGCTTGACATCAAGAAGAACACTCATTGTTTGTTAAAAGCCACTGGAACAGGTTGTTTGTAAAGGTTACTCAATTAATTAGCATGCTATCAATTGAACCTTAATCACTTGCTTGAAATTGAAGTTTGTTGTTTTGTGTTTCACTGTTTTTCAATCTGATATCTGTGTGTGTGCATCTGGAAAATCTACCTGCATAATCTTGTGATTAACCTTGCTGTATTAAAAGCGTTTCAAACAAAAACAGTGCTGAAATAAATCTGTTCATTTTCACATAAATCGATTTATTTTCTGTAAAACTGGGTTAAACACTGTTTCTGCGAGAAAGTTTTAAAAGGTCAATTCACCCCCCCTCTTGAACTTTGGCACTATTAATCCCAACAGAACAAACCATGTTGTTTTACATGAAGAGGATCTAATTATCCTATATTGCATCATGAACCAGATTAAGGTAAATTGGGTTTTCATTATCAATGAACACATGCTCAAATCAAAAAGGTTGGCTGATTACCGCTTTCCCTATCCTATAATTGTTTCCAAATTGATTGATTACTTTGGTATTGATGTTACAAATGAGAGAAACGACCCTATCAAGGCTGTAAGTGAGATTGATACTTCAACTTTCACCAAAATGGGTTTTCACAAAATTGGGGACAAGTGGGTGGTTCTCAAAGAGAAGGACCCTCAAGCAGAACATGAGGCATCAAACCTCCACAATGAGGATGAGGATGAAGCTGTTCCTATGGATGATGACTCACCTGCTACCCAGTCTGTGCATGAGGAAGTTGCTGCAAATGCCATAGTTGCCTATCAAGCTCCAGAATACCGAGGAGAACCAATGTCTATGTTTGAAAGGCAAGTGTTGTATCGCCTTGATGTAATGTCTGCAGAACAAAGGGCATACTTTGAGACTACTCACGCAAGGTTTCAACACCTTGATGATCAGATTGAAGGGGTTCAGGCACAACTGGCAGAATTATACTACAAGGATCAGTAGCCTTCTGTTTTTAATGCTTTCTTTATCACTTTTCAAATGTCTGTAATGCTGAACAATATGGTTTTATTTTCTGGACTATTATGGTTATAGTTTCTATTTTATATTTTTTCCCTATGCTTATATGTTGTTTGATGAATCCAAAGGGGGAGAAAAATAGCTCACCATGCTAGGTGAAGCTAGCTGAAACAGAGAGTTAATTCTGCACCTTAAAACCATTTCTCATGCTATGCAATGTTGCTGTTTTTTTCTGGTTTAAAATCTGGTGCAGTGCAGGTTCTTAAAGCAACAAAGCTATGAGGTTAGCTATGGGGATTTGTCTCCATCAAACAAGGGGATATTGTTGAAGATGGTTGTTGCCCCTTCAAGATTGTGTTAGATGAAGACTTCTAAGCACATTTCATGTGTATTTTTGCTTTGCTTTAAGTGTGTCTTAGGTAGTGCTTAGAGGTTGTTTAAGAGTGGATTTTTTGCTGAGTAACTCACCTCATAACCACTGGCCATGTGATAAGAACAAGCATAAGTTTTCTTAAACTGTTTTTCACATGTTTTACAAAAAACACGTTTACTGCATAAAAATAAATCTGTTCTTTTCTAAATAAACAGATTCATTTTTAAACTGATGCCTTGGCTAAGTCTTGTGAAAATTAGATTTTGTGCATCATGTATTTTGACTAAGTCTTCTACCTTTCAAAACGACTGTGTTTAAATAGTTAAGCTTTTCTGTTTTCGTTTTGAAAAATAAATAAGTTCATCTGTAAATGAATAGATTTATTTTGTCTATGGTGCCATATCTAGCTTAAACGTTTTTCAGTTTTATCTCTGCACCAGAATGGTTGACCAAGTCTCCTCACTTAACAAATTCTCTAACTGCTTTTGAAAATAAATCTGTTCATTTTACTTTCAATCTGTTCATTTTATAACAGCTTTAACTGTTTTTCAAAATTCTGTTATAAGTTGGTTTTCTATAAAATGAAAACTTGTTTATGAGTTTAAACATTGTTCATACATTTGTAAAAACAAGTTTTACAGCAGAGAATTAATAGTTTACAAAGGATTAGCATTTTTTCTTCAAAGATTTCGAAAATCACAAAGTGTTTGTTCTTGGTTTGGTTCCAAAAGCTTGGTGTGAGGTGCTGCTACTGTTCTAGCAATCTTGCCTACTGGTTTAAGGCAGATCTTTGTATCCTCAATCAGGTGTAGTCGTTTCACTTTTCATTCCTTGTAATAGTTTGGTTGAACACTCTTCTTGATAGGTTTTCTTGAAGAGTGTGTGTGAGCTGAAATAGGTTTTTTTCAGCAAGAGTACCTAAGTTCTTGTAGGTTTCAAGAACAGTGGGAATTGTGTTTGTTTGTATTGTGATTTAGTGAATTTCACCTTGTTGTAGGTGAAGACTGGATGTAGCTCAGTTGAGTGAACCAGTATAACTTCCTTGTGTTCATTCTCTCTCAATCTCTGCAATTAAGTTTCTGCATAATTGATAAAACAGCAAAGAAATAAATCTGTTCAATTAAAAATAAATCTGTTCTTTATGGGCACAGTTCATATGGTTCTTAATTTCTGGAAAACTGGTTGATTTCAATAAGAACACTTATAATTTGTTAAAAGCCATTAGAACAGGTTGATTGTAATAGATCACTCAATAAACTGTCAAGCCATTAATTGAACCTTAATCACGTGCTTGAAATTGAAGGTTGCTGTTTTGGTGATTCACTGTTTTTTGTTCTAATATCAGTGTGTGTGCATCTGGAAAATCTATCTGCATAATCTTGTGATTAACCTTGCTGAATAAACGCTTTTCAAACACAAACAGTGCCAAAATAAATCTGTTCATTTTCACATAAATCGATTTATTTTTTGTAAACTGTGTTAAACACTGTTTCTGCGAGAAAGATTTAAAAGCTCAATTCACCCCCCCTCTTGAACTTTGGCACTATTAAACCCAACAAAGGGGACACTCTTTTTCCCTCCCGGGGGTTTTTTAACGAGGTCACTGAAATAAGGAAAAGAAAAGTTTAAGATATTCTTGCCTTAGTTTTCCCTTTCATGTAAGATCAAGGATCAAAGAAATGAAAGCAGACTCTGACAGTTATAAGGTTAGTGCAGAAACGAGCAAGAGCAAACAAGAAAGAAAAACCATACCTTTAAGGTTCGTGCGTAGAAAGGCGAGAGCTTTCGCGAAGAGAAAAAGCACGAGAGTTGCATAGAATCGCAAAGGCTTCAGAGAAGGGATGAAAAGTAGAAGGGAGTGCGAAGAGGAGAATGAAACAGTGACTCGAGTGCGCGTTTTCAAAAGTTATAACGTTAACTCAAGAAGCGCTAACGACGCACACCCTCAGCCGTTGGATTCCGCCACGTGTCAAAGGATTAAGCGCTAACTTGAAGCGAAAAGGGCACCAAGTGCTGACTGTGCGATTGAGCCACGTGTGGCGAGATTAGAGCATGGCCCAAAGCGTCACCTTTCTCGCTCAGAGAATGTCACATCATCAGAGCACTCGAAGGTACGTCACATCAGTGGTACGGAGAATGTCACGTCAGCTGATCAGAGAATGACACGTCATCAGAATGCCACGTGGACAATAGGGCGAGGCCTTAGTCTTTTCACTGAAAACAAGTTATCAACTCAAGACTGGGGGGTTGTGTACCGTCTCGGGGCGTTGACCAAAAGTCAAAGTCAAAGTCAAAACGCGGTGGAACCGCTCGAGGGCCCCAAAGAAGGGAAAGGAAGTCAACAGGTTGATCGTTTGAGGCATCGCCAGGTTAGGGCGTCGCCTCGCGAAGGCGTCGCCTAGGGAAGGCGTCGCCTAGGGAAGGCGTCGCCTCGCGAGGGCGTCGCATAAGAAAGGCATCGCCCAAGAAAGGCATCGCCAGGTAAAGGCATCACCAAAATAAGACATAGCCGAGTCAAGACAAAGAGAAGGAAAAAGGTGGCTTCAAGGCCATAAGTTCTAGTACCAGTAGAGAGTAACCTAACTCGTGAAGTACCCACGCCACCGCTGGGAAGCCCTGGGACAGATACGACCCATGAGGGGGTCACGCCCAGGGGAGAACCGCGTGCATGGTACGAGAGAAAGGTAGATACACTCCCAAGGTGAGTGACTGGAAGTTGGGGCGCATGAGTTAGCACCCAGAAAGTCACCCCCTTGCGCCAAAGGCACTTCGAGAAAGGAGGGTTTGACGATGGATTAACCCTAGAGTTTGGTTACGGCGCTGTAGGGCCCCCCACGAAGAGTCGCGATCAAGTTAGAAGAACACGTGGCAATAAGCGCTGAAAACATCAAGGCTTTCCTAAAAGTTCGCTAAGGTACGCGTTAATTCAGTTAAGACTCGAACGTTCCAAGGAATATTTTTATACGTTTTCAATGCGCTTTAACGCGCTTTAAATGCAGAAGGTGTATAAAAGGGGGCCTTGGAACATTTGAAAGGGGACTGAGTTTTGACCTAATTCTCGCAGCATTACACAGAGCACAAACCCTAGTTGTTTTCGCTGTGCACCCACTGTGTGCAGAAGACGATTAGGGCAACACAATTTCAGTCATTCAGTATAGTTTTCGACCACCCTCAGAGTATTCAGTCACAGTGTTCTACTCGGGGGTGCGTCACCTTTGATGTTTCTCGCTAGCTGATGTGAATGTGACAACAAGAATACATGATTCTTTGACATTCTTAGGAGCAACATGAGCTGGTCATAGTGGCACTTTACTTAGAATTGGATCAATGTTCTAATTCAAGAACTCACCAAGACTTTGCACCAACCAAAACTCATATGGAAGTCCATATATTGTCAAATGGAATCAAACAACAAGAAAGGAAGAACACAAATTGAAAACTGGACAGAATTGAAAAGCTAAGCTACTGCACCAAACAGAATCAAGGAAACAATGCTGGAAACACAAAATTAAACGGTAGAAAATGAAGTAAAACTCTAGGAATAAAAAACTACCGAATGGAAAATTGAAGAAAAAGGAAGAAGAACACTTATAGGAAGATGCTTGCTGGATTTTGAGAATTGGAAGAAGCCATTCACGCCACTTGGAACCTTGAACCAAGATAAGTGATGGAGTGCCGCCACTTGAAGCTCACCATTGCTCACAAGATAAGGCAAAGGAAGAAGAAGACTCAAGACTCACAATTTCTCTCCAAATTTGAGTATAGTCTCTCTACTATAAAATTCCAATCTGAAAATTACAAAGGAAAGCACCTTATTTATAGCCTAGAGGTGCTGAAAAATAGGTGGGAAATTTCAAATAAAACTCATTTGAAATTCCCACAAAAAACAAGTCACATGGGAGGTGTGACCTTTTTCTACTATGACACCTCCTAAAAACTACACCTACACCCCCCTACTAAGTCACATGGACAATGTGACTCTCTCTAATACATTCACACCTATTTATTTAATATCCACACCTCCTACAAGAGTCATTCAAATGATGCTCTTTTATTTAATGCTTGGCCTTGCCCCTCATGGTTTGGACTTGGGCTTCTTGGGCTTGGGCCTTCTTGGGCTTGGGCTTTGGGCTTGGGCCTCATCTTTTGCAAAGACTAATAAGAAGAACTTTAAATGCTTTGGCCCTTGTCCATTTCTTCTATTGATAACATCTTTCTGATTCTCATGACTAGCTGACTTGATTGTCGGAGTGCAAACGACCGCGAGGGCGCCCTTTGTTCACTTCTTTTCAGGAACTCACAGACGGAGAAGAATGAAGGTGCCCTAGCTCGTGAGGACAAGCCACGCATAAAGACGACCCAGGTCAACTGGCGGGAACAGGCGACGCCCAAAGCGGTCAACGCTGACTCTGCTCCTTGGAGCCCCCCTTGGTGGGTCCCACCACATGTTTGACTTTGACTTTGGTCAACGCCCGAGGACGGGTCGGTACACAAGCCCCCCAGTCTTAAGCTGATAATTGTTTTCAGCGAAAAGACTAAGATGGGTCAGTTACTGTTTCATCACTTTCCCCATTCCTTCATACTGTTCACCTTCTTCTTCGAAACTTTCTCTGTATTCTCTCTTCGCACCCCAACCTTCATCAAACCGATCACTCAAAGGTATGGTTTTTCTTCTTTGATGACTCTTTCTCTCAACTTTTTGTACTGATATAACTGCCTTGGTCTGTTTATTTTTCTCGTACTCACGTTCTTCCTTCTCATTTCTTCGTTCCCCCCTTTTCTGAACTTCTCGCGTGGGTAGGGTTTTTCTGGGGTTTCTTCCCTTTTCTCATCTTGACCCTCATTTGCTGAACCTTTACTCTTCTTCATTCTTCAGTTTTCTTCATGGCGCGTACTAAAACGACTGCCGACCCTCCACCTCCCAGGGTCAACTACAAAGCCCTATATCCTTGGGCCCCTGATGAGTTGCTCGATGAGTGCTCAAGCCTAACCTCCCTAAAATATTGGAGGGACCACGTGGGCGAACCAGGCGCTTACCAAGGCAGTGCCTTCGCCAAGAGGCACGATATCTATATAGTTTTGCGCCCTTGCACACCTGGGGAGCCCGTTTACGTAGACGAGCAATCAAACAACAGGGAGGCCTTCTTCTTCCTCTACCAAACTGTGTTCAAACGCATAGGCCTGCGTTTGCCCTTCTCTGGTTTCGAGAGGGAGCTCTTAACCGAGATTAACGTCGCCCCTGCCCAGCTATACCCCAATAGCTGGGCTTTCGTTAGGGCGTTCGGAATTCTGTGCGGATACTTCGGCCAACCCCCCTCTGTGGACATCTTCCTACATTTCTTCGAGGTCAAGAAACAAGGGAAGAGCCTCTAGGTGAGCTTCAGTGGCATCGCTGGGCGAATCCTTCTAACCTTGTTTTAGCAATCTTATAAAGGGTGGAGGGGCAAGTTCTTCAGGGTGTGTTGTACTGAGCACGACCTCACTGCCCTGGATGGCTTCCCCTTATACTGGGTGAAGGAAGTGAAGCTGACCAAGCCCAAGACCTTGGATGAACTGCCCTCGATTGATCGAGAGGTTTGCCAAATTTTGGCTAGCGTGGGGGCCCTTGATAATGTTGAACTGATAGCTCATGAATACGATGCTGAGGCCCTCACTAGATACATTAGTATGGGAACCACCCCCTACTTATCTTCTTAGATTTCTGCTTCTGCTAAATTTCACTCTCGCCTGTATATGAATTGTCTGTTTGCTTCATGCCTTTGCTTAGCTTGTGCCTAACCTTTGCTCTGTTTGCTTTCTTGGTGCAGATTCTAAAATGGACAAGAACAAAAGGTTAAGTCTTGTCCAAGCTTTGAAAACCAAGGGCAAAATTGCGTCCACGGGAGTTGAGGACTCCACACGCCCAGCCTCTGAACTTTCTCCTCCTACTTCTCCAACATCTCATTCCCAACACCCTTCCCCCACAAGACCCCAACAAAATCCTCCTTCTCCAACCCACACTCCAAGCTCTCCACCTGCCATCGCAACCGTGCCCCTCGCACTGGTCGAGACTGCCACAACACCAACCCCCCTGGACAAAGGCAAAGGGGTGGTGGTGGTCCCTTCAGAAGACGACGAGGACTCCGCTGAGGGGCAGGTCTTCAAGAGGAGGAGGACCACCAAGGTCGTTACCTCCACCTCCTCTTCTAACCATGTTGCTGAGTCCCTAAGGGAGCACCCTCCAAGCGCCACTTCCCCACCTCAACAACTTGCCTTGGAGGGTGGGGTTGAGTCTGAGCCCACTCCTACCCCCGCACCGGCCCCAGAACTTCCCCAACCAGTCCAAGAGCCGCTGAGAGGCTACCTACGCAGGACGGCACCAGGGGGGCCCTCTGAAGAGGCCAGGAAGGAGATCACGGCCTACTACCTTGGAGCCTTCCTTGCTTGCGCCACCTTTTGGCGTGATCAGGCTAGAGCCAAGGGTAGCGAGCTCTCTGCCCTTCAGGCTCTTGAAAAGAGTGTGCCTCCCTGAAGGAAGAAAAGCAAACTCTGGTGCGCCACTGGACTCGCCAAGAGGAAGCCTACAAGGACTCCTTGAAAGAGGCTCAGAAAGCGAAGGACGCCGCTAGCAAGAGACTGCACGAAGCGGGGCAATCTTATACCGAGCTCCTGGGGCAGGTTGTGCCTCTTCGTGTAGAAGTTGCGGACCTGAAGGACGCTGCCAAAGCCACTGAAGCCAAGATGAAAAACTTGAGGTTCAATGCGTTGATCAAGAGCTAAGGCTGGGAGCGACGGAGGCAGCGCTTGAAGCTAAAACTAAGGACTTCGACGCGCTTGGAGCTGAATTCGCCAAAGTACGGACGGAGATGGTCAAAGCTTTAGCGGCCAAAGACCAAGAGCTGGTCGAAGCTTTAGTGGCCAAAGACCAAGAGCTGGCCTCCCAAGCTGAGCAATTCAAGAATGCGAAGCAAGAGCTGGTCAATGACGTCGCGGGTGCCTTTGTCGATGGGTTTGTTGAGGCCCTTGCCCAAGCAGCTTGCTCGAACCCGGGGATCGACGTCTCTGGCTGCAGCCCCCTGAACGAAGTTGTAGAAGGAAAAATTGTGCCTGTAAAAGCTCCCCAAGATTAGCCTTCTTTCTGTAATTTGTAACTTTGTAAACACTTGTTTCTGTGTATTGCCATATTTGAATATAGCTGATCATTTTAACTTCATACTCTTGTGTACTCTTTTCTTCTCTTTCTGTTTTTGATAATCGTGCTTGTGCTTTATCTTCGCATTTACCATTGACTCTCCTTGTTTTGATCTACACTTTCCTTTTGTTCTTCGAATTCCTTCTGCTTCTTTAACTCGTAATAAACTTTGACTTGATCTTTACTTACCCTTCATGGCCCTAAGGTGCTCACCACCGAAGGTGTTACTGGCCTCGTCATCGCTTTAAGATGAAGGAGGGCTCATCTCTTCTATGGCCTCGACATCGCTCGAGGGCGAGGAGGACTTATCTTGGCCGAAGCCTGCTTACCTGCACTGGGTGCCCACGCTCGAGGAGAGACCTACTGAACGCAAGGTCGTTTCATCCTACCGTGTCAAAACACTTGGGACAAAGTTGCTCTTTGGTGCCCACGCCCGAGGAGAGGCTTGCTAAAAGCAGTGTCGTATCGTCCTCGGGGTGTCTAAACACCAAGGCAACCAGCCCTTATCTCTGCGCACTTGGTGCCCACGCCCGAGGAGAGGCCTACCCGAAAGCAGTGCCGTATCGTCCTCGGGGTGTTTAAAAACACCAAGGCGATCAGTGTTCTTGTTGCCCACGCCCGAGGAGAGGCATGCTGAAAGCAGTGCCGTATCGTCCCCGGTGTCTCTAAACACCTAGATGACCAGGGACTTTGGTGATTACGCCCAAGGAGAAGGTTTCCCGAAGGATGGCGCTTCTTCTACATGGCGTGTATCTGCACCTACTCACCTAGCTCTCCACTGCTTCAAACTTCCTCACTGCCTGATGCCCACACTCGAAGGAAGCGCCCCCCGCCACTCCCTTGCGAGGTGTCTAGGCATCAGACACCGGGGCTAGCCGCTCTTACCCGGGGAGGGGGCGTCCCAAAGGAATCCGTTAACCCCTGCCCAGGGACTAAACGCCCGGATTTTAACTATTCTATGCGTACCTTTCGACTTTGACGCCCACGCCCGAAGAGTGTGCTCCTGCCACTTCCTTTGGGGTGTCCTCGCGTCCAAGGTGACGGGTTCGTTTCTTACTGAACCGCGCCCTTTTCTTCTAACGTTTCTTTACATTGCGAAAAAAGGAAATTGAGACAATGTAAACTTGAACTCATTCTTTTACTTGGGTGACCTCATTAAAAAACCCCCGAAACGGAAAAAGAGTGTCCCCTTTAAAACTGTGTACTACATAATGCTCTTTAACTAAAGTAAAACTTTAAATTGGCTGCATTCCAGGTTCGTGGAATGGGGCCTCCCTCCGGAGTTTCAAGACTGTAAGACCCGTTCCCTTTAGCCTCGGTCACTCTAAAGGGCCCGGTCCATTTGGGCGACAACTTGTTTTCCAACTTATACGGATGAGCCTTGCGCATGACGAGATCCGCCACCTGGAACTGGCGAGGCCTCACCTTGGAGTTGGCGCTCTACCCTTCTCTTCACTGCCTCAGCCTTTATTCTTGCCTCCTCCCTAGCTTCGTCGAACAGGTCCAAATTCACCCTCCTTTCCTCGTTGGACTCTTCTGCAACAAAGTTATGGAAACGTGGTGAGCTCTCGTGAATCTCCACCGGGATCATCGCGTCCGACCCGTACACGAGGCTGAAAGGCGTGTCCATGGTGGAGGTCTGGGGCGTGGTGTGATAAGACCACACTATCCTTGGTACCTCCTCTGCCCAGAGTCCTTTGGCTTTCTCAAGCCTCCTCTTCAATCCTCTCAACAAGATTCTATTTGCGGATTCCACCTGTTCGTTCGTCTGGGGGTGCTCGACTGATGCGAACACCTGTTTGATGCCTAACTCTGCACATAACTTCCCCAATTGCTAGCTCGCGAACTGAGTACCATTATCCGAGACCAGACGCCTCGGCACCCCGAACCGGCACACAATGTTTTTCCAAACAAATTGTTGTACCTTATGTGCAGTAATCTGTGCGACTGGTTCTGCCTCTATCCACTTCGTGAAGTACTCGATGGCTACGATCAAATACTTCATCTGCCTTATCGCCAGTGGGAAAGGCCCAGAATGTCAATTCCCCATGTGTGGAAAGGCCACGGGCTATAAATTGACCTAAGCTCTTCTGGGGGCGCCTTGTGTCAGTCAGCGTGCATTTGGCACTGCTTGCATCACTGGGCGTACCCTACACAATCTTGCCTCACAATTGACCAATAAAATCCTGCACGTACCACCTTGGATGCTAACGATCTCCCCCCCACGTGGCTTCCACAAATTCCTTCATGGAGTTCAGCCATTATCCTTCAAGATTGGGTGTGTGAACCCATGCCTGAACAACGTCCCGTCCACCAGGGCATACCTTGCGACATTTCTTTTCACCTTCTTGCCTTCTTCTGGCTCTGCTGGGAGGATCCCATCTGCGAGGTAGCGTCTGTAGGGAGTCATCCACGTGTCTCCTTCTTCCAGGGCACACACCTGCATGAAGTCCCCTTCTAAGGGCGAGGCCGTATAAACACTTACGCTAGGAGCTCTCGTCGTCTCCTGAGTCAAAGACCGATGCCTCTTTGGCATTCCCTTACATGCACTGACCTGGAAGACGTCCACTCTGTTATCTGCTACATACTTTCGCGACGCCTTGAGGGTTTCTTGGATGACCGTCCTCTGCCTTCCCCCCTTGCCTGAGCTGACCAGCTTGGCGAGCAGGTCAGCACGGGCATTTTGCTATCTCGGGACATGCACCAACTCAAACGCCGCAAAAGTCCCCTTTAGCACTTGAACGTATCTTAAATACGCAACCATCTGCGGGTCTTTCGCTTGATATTCCCCTGTCACATGCCCTGTAACCAACAGCAAGTCACTCTTCGCCAAGAGGCTTCGCACTCCCATCTCCTTGGCCAAAAGCATTCCTGCGATCAAGGCCTCGTACTCTGCTTGGTTGTTGCTTGCCTTGAAGGCGAACCGTAGGGCTTGCTCAATCAACAACCCATTGGGCCCCTCCAAGAATATTCCGGTGCCACTTCCCTGCTGATTGGAGGATCCGTCTACTGATAACAACCATTGGGAATCAAGCTCCACTTCCTGTTGGGCACGTCCTAGTGAGAGCTCTGCAACGAAATCTGCATAAATCTGCCCCTTGATGGAGCCCCTGGACTCGTATACTATATCAAACTCTGACAGCTCCACCGCCCAGCGAACCATCCTTCCAGTGACATCTGGTTTCTGCAACACCTTCTGGATGGGGAGATCCGTCATCACTACCACCGTAAAACTATGGAAATAGTGGCGAAGCCTCCTGGCAGAGAATACCACTGCCAGGGCTGCTTTTTCCAAAGACTAATACCTCGTCTCTAGGCCCTGCAAGGCCTTGCTCACGAAGTATATAAGCTTCTGCACCTGATCCTGCTCTTGAACCAGCACAGAGCTGATGGCCCACTCCGTTACTACAAAGTACAAACGGAGGGGTACGCCTGCCCGTGGCTTACACAACACAGGAGGCGTTGCCAGATACTCCTTCAGCCCGAGAAAGGCTACCTCACATTCTGTTGTCCACACAAAGCGACTGTTCTTCTTCAGGCATTGGAAATATGGGTGGCCCTTATCTCCACCAGCTGATACGAACCTTGACAAAGCCGTCATGCGCCCTGTCAACTTCTGCACTTCCTTTACTGAGGCTGGGCTCCGCATGGCGATGATTGCCGCACACTTATCGGGGTTCGCCTCTATTCCCTGCTCAGTGAGCATGAATCCCATAAAATTTCCCGCCTCCACCCCAAAGACACATTTCTCTGGGTTCAACTTGAGGCGGTACTTAGCTATCGTGGCAAACAGCTCTTCCAGATCAGTCGTGTGTCGCCCTCTTTCCTGAGAGGTCACCACCATGTCGTCAACGTAGGCTTGCACGTTTCTTCCCAACATAGGTGCAAGGATCCTATCCATTAACCTCTAGTAGGTGGCGCCCACATTCTTCAGCCCGAACGGCATGACCTTGTAGCAGTAACTACACGTATCGGTCATGAACGCCGTTTTGCTCTCATCGAGCGGATGCATCTTAATCTGGTTGTACCCCGAGAATGCATCCAAGAAACTCAGCATCTTGCAGCCCGAGGTGCTGTCCACCAACGCGTCGATGCTGGACAGTGGATACAAATCTGTTCCGTCCGATTGATCTGGGATGTCTTCGTGCGCGACCTCAACCGTCAGCTAGGGACTCCTTCCCACTGGTTACCTGTTGATTCCTGCAAAGAAGGAAAAAAGGGCGCCCTAGCGGCCGTTTGCACTCCGACGCTCAAGTCAGCCAGCAAGAAACACCAAAAACTATGCACCTCCGTATCGGAGCACCGCGTATGGCACTCTGAAGGTGGTAAAAAGGAAACTGTGTCTAGTGTGTATTTCTCCTTCTAGCAAAGATCTTTCCCTAGTCCCTTGTGCGTAGCCTCAAGGCTCGAGCAAGCGACTAGAGAGGTTCTGGGAAATTTGTCAAACGTTCCAACCCCGTTCCCAACATTCTCGGCGCTATTTAAAATACCCTAGCATTTAAAGCGCTTTTAATCATAAAACGTAACGCATTTAATTAGCGCGTCTAATTAGAAAACGTAGCGCATTTAAGACGTTGAAACGCTTGGGAGCCTTTATAGTACCTTAAACGCTCGAAACAGAAACTGTATTAAATGACTTTAATTACCTGGTACCTGACTAAATGGTGTTTCTATTCTGACCTAGCTGTCGTACACGTGGAGGGCCTCACAGCGCCATGACCCCATCTGGGGACGTTTCTTCGCGTGAGTCCTCCTGCTTGGGAGTGCTACTGCGCAAGGGGTGACTTTTTGGGTGTTGATCCTGCCTGTTGACCGGGACGCAAGAACCTTGCCTCGTCAAACCTGGATCGACTTCTGCGCCGTGTTAGCCTCCGTTCTTCACCGCGATTCACCTCAAGAACCTGCAAAAGACAGAACGACGCCGCTGCGGCCGATCATGCTCCGACGCCCAAGTCAGCGACTGAACCACCAAATACTAAGAGAAAACTCAAGAACTCCAAGGAACCATGCAAAATTCTCTCTCAGCGTACTCAAGACTTGCAAGCGTAAAGAAGTAATCTAAACGTGCCTACCTCAGAAGTTCGTTAGAATCTCTTATATACCTGTGCACTTTCTCTCTCCTGACAGTTACACATCTGGACACGTGGCTCGCATCCAGCTGTACACGTGTCACCATCTGGAGCATCCTTGACTTGGGCGCCACTTCTTACTCTTCAGGTTTTTGGCTATGTTACTTATGCATGACACAACTCAGTGCATAGCTGCCTTGGAGCGTGATCTCTTCTGAGTGGCGAGTTCGGGTGCCTTCGTACACACATTCCCTGTGGTCTCGCCGGCCGCCTTCCTGATCTGCTTTACTTGCTTCACCGTGTATGTTCAGGTAAGCTGTCTCCCGACCTCATCCTCTGGCTAGCTAGGAAATGACTATCTGACTTCATCTTCGGCGATGTCCTTGTTTCGGAGATCTCTAACCACCACGTGGTCGTGGGTTCGCATCTGGCGACTTCATCTCAAACCCGGTGACCGCCGGTTTAGGTATGCTATAGACCGGGGCACGCCAACTTAATAACCGGCGACCACACGAGCCCCCCGACTTCCTTCCCTTCTGCCAGCCATGGGCCCTGGTCAACACGCCTTCATAATAGCTCGATGCCACGTCATCACTTCCGACTACTAGGATGGTACACAAGCCCCCGAGTCTTAAGCGAAGACTTGTCAAGCGAAAAGACTAAAGAAGTCACGTCACTACCGGTCTACGTGGCGCTGGCGCAGAATTCCAAACGTTCGTACTTTCTTCTTTCCTGACGCTCCACTAAACACCTTTCCAATCGCTCGACACGTGGCTTCATCAACGGTTATCTTTAGCTGTCGTTTACGCTTCCAAAAATTGTTTGAAAAACCCTTAAACCCATTTCATTTCTACTGTTCCATCATCTCTTTGCCTTCTCAAATGCTCTGAGTTTTCTCTGCAAACCCACGACGCTCTTCAACTCTCTTAATCCCCAACTTCCTCCAGCGTTCGTCTGATCATCGAAAGGTACTCCCTTTACTTCTTCTGTTGATATTTGCTGCATTTTAACCGATTCGCATCATCCAGCGTTGTGGGTTGTTTCTTCTGCTTCTCCCTTCTCGTAACTTAGGGCTTCGTCCTCCATCATAACGAACTTTCGTTCGTTCGTTTTTCATCCTTCCTTCACAATCGAGTCGACCCCTGCAACCTTCGCTCACCTTTCTTTTCCTTTTTCCTTTGCAGTTCCCGCGATGGCTCGAACAAAGGCCACCGCAAATCCTCCTCCTTCGTCACGAAACCCTTCATCTCAAGCTCATAACCCACTGCGAGCACCTGGTGCTTCCTCCTCCCAGGCTGAGAGGCCTGCAACCTCTCACCCGAACCTTGCTTAGGCAACTCCACCCATGGCCGGAGGTGCCTCCATCCCTTCCCCAGACTACAAGAAGTTATACCCATGGGCCACTTCAACTTTACTGAAGGAGACTTCTTCAGTAAACTCCGCTCTGGCGGTGCTTCGATTGAAGAAAGGGGACGAGCCCAACCTTTCGTTCCACAAGGAGCACGATGACAAACTGACGGTGCTGCCTTGCCCCCCCGACGTGCCAGTCTGCGCAGATGACAAAGGGAACAACGGCGAGTTGTTCTGCTTTGTGTATACCACCCTTTTCAAGAAGGTGAAACTCAGGTTTCCCCTTACCCGTTTCGAACGGGAACTTTTAACCGAGCTCGACATCGCCGCCGCCCAGCTTCATCCCAACAGCTGGGCGTTCGTGCGGGCGTTCCAAATTTTGTGTGCGCATTTGGGACTACCGGCCTCGGTAGATGTGTTCCTTTTCCTGTTCGAGGCCAAGAACCCTGGAGACCGCCTTTGGGTGAGCCTGAACGGAATTGCTGGGAGGTCGATCCTCTCTATCTTCCACAATCTTACAAGGATTGGAAAGGTAAATTCGTCCAAGTGCGCCAAAATGACCAGGACGCTTCGCTGCTCGACGACTTTCCCTTGTACTGGGTGAACAAGGGAACTAAGGACTCCAAGGGAAGCTTCAGGAAGCCAAGAAGCCCCGACAACATGGGCGATTTGGACAAGGACCTGTGCCTCTTCTGGAAGAGCGTGGCAGCCGCTAACATCACCTTTCTCACGTCTGCGATCATCTCCTTCGAGTTCTTCGAGGGCCAACTCGAGGCTCGCATAGGTTAGTGCTCACCTCAACATCTAAGTTATTGCCCTGTGCTGCACCTCTGTTATCTGTTACTGGGCGTCTTGTCCGTTGCGCACTAGACTTGGCCTTTATTTCCTGCACCACTTGTTTGTCTCATTTGGATACTTACTCATGTGTTTACCTTTGTCTTTGAGCTTACCTGTATACTTTTGCATTATGCAGATCTCATGCTGGGTAAAGGCAAACTAGCTGAATTGAGGGCGCTCGCCCGAGCCCACGGGTTGGCGTCGGGCTCCCAAACTGTGCCCAACTCAGTGGTGGAGATCGCCGCTGCTCAGGGCAGATCGCCCCCTCAAGGCCCAGCTCCTTCAGAAGCCTTGCCCGCCCAACAACGCAAGAAACTCATCCTAAGGAAGCCAAAGAGGAAAGCTCCTCAGGTGGTCCATGAGGATGAAGAAGAGGACGATGAGGCAACTGAGGATGGCCTCATCACCAAAAGGAGAAGGGTGGCACCTTCTTCACCACCTGCTCCACCTCCTCTTCCAACACCAACACCGCCTTCTCCGCCAGCTCCAACTCCAACACCGCCTTCTCCCCCAGCTCCCACACCGCCAGTTCAAGCAGTACCCTTGGCGGCTGCATTTCCTGTGGTTGAGGCTACTGAGCCCAACTTTATGGAGAACCCTCCGAGCGCCTCCACCCCATTTGTATCTACTGGAGAGGGTCCTCCTTCAACAGCCTCAATCGCGGAAGCAGCACCAGGCGGGGATGAGGGTGCTCACAACTCGCCGATAATCATCACTGAATCCCCTACATCCCCACCACGCCAAGAAGCCCAACCTTTACCGATCCAAGAGGGCGGTGGTGAGAGCCAGCACCAGGCTCCTTCAGCGCCTCCACCACCAGCGGTTGCGAGCCTTCCCCTCGCGGTTAAAGGGATCTGGGGACCCTTCACAGCCAAACTCAAAATGATGGCAGAGGACCTCCCCTCCATCATATCAAAAGCTGTGGAGAGCTCCAGCCAAAAGCTTCAGGATGACATCTCCGTGCTCCAAGAGGAGAATCGCCTAATCAGGATCGAGGCGGAGAAGTTGTCCTGCAACCTTATGATGGCTGAAATTGAGCATTCTCGGGTGGAGGACGCCATGAGCACCGAGCTGATGGTGGCGCGCAAGGAGGCCACCGATCTACGCCAGAAGGTGCACCTCCTAGCTCAAGAGAAAATTGAGCTAGAGAGCAAACTGGTTCCCTACCGTCTCAAGGTGGCTGACCTGGAGGCATCGATCAAAGCAGATGCAGCTAAGGTAGAGAGCCTTGAGAAGAGGTTGGTAGATCGGGAGGTCCTCTTGGGAAAAGTTGAAAAAGAGAGGGATGACACCATGGCTAAGCTCGCCGAGGCTAGAAAGGAGAATGAGAAGATCGCCGCAGAGCTGGCCCAGGCGCAGGCGGAAAACAAGAAGGTTACTGAAGACCTCCTTCAAGCTCGTGAGACAACTGAAAATCTAAAGAAACGAGCTGATGAGTTAGAACAGCAGACCGAGGGGCTGAAAAAGCAAACTGAAGAGCTCGAGCTGAGCTCCGCCCAGATCCTCGCTGCTGGGTTTGACGCCGCCCTGGAGCAATTTGCTTGCCAGTACCCTGATCTGGACCTCTCCATGGTGTCGCTAAACAACGAAGTGGTGGATGGGAAGATCGTTCCTTCTGAAGACTAGCTGCTTCCCTCCATCACTTATTCATCTGTTCCTCTCTTGCAAAACTTACTTTGTAATAATTTTTCCCTTTTTGGTACATGTATTTCGAACTGATACTACTGTGTTATGAATCTTTCTGCTTGTTTATATAATCTCCCTATTAGCTTTATTTCTCCTTGTAAAAAATCGCTTAAACGAAATCGACTTAGCAACTCTGCGAGCGCGACTGTTCACTAACTGCTTCGAACCATCAACTTTCGAACGATAGCATTCTAACAACTTGTGAACTTTAAGGTAACGAACCTCAGTGCGAAGCCACTTTCCAAACAACGAGTTTCATCCCAACTAATAGTTTAGGAACCCGCTCTTGCCTGCAACGAACGCATCATCTCTGCCATCTGCGCCATGGTCATGGCAGCGGCGCCTTCAGCAGCGACGGGCGCAACTGGACTTGAACGATTGCTTCTCATTTTTCTCATGAAACTCAGCGAATCACAGAATGCAGCGAACAACACTTACTCCAGCTACGATTGACTCAGCGATCAATCGGAAAAAACTGTGCGCAACTCCGCAAGAAAATTCAAGAACACCGCAACCTCCAAAGAAACCTGCAACTCCACCAGAAACCACTGCTCTTCCCACGGATAACTAATCGAGCGAAAGAACTCAACTCCACCGAACAAATTACGCGTAAACAGCAGGAAAACCTCTCTTCACCGATCGAAAACCCAAACGAACGGTATAAAACGCGAATTCACCGAACAAATTTCAAGCAAACAGCGAACGATGGTTGCACCAGCACACAACCACGCAGAAAACTTCGAAAACCTTCAAGAACTCACGCTGTGGATGGGAGCAAGTTTTACACGGCCCCACGGTGGGCGCCTGATGATCCTGCCTGTTGACCGGAACGCTGGAAACTGCCTCGTCAAAGGATCGACGTGCGCACCGCTTCAAACCTCCGTTCTTCTTCGAGATCCACCTCAAGAACCTGCAGAGGAACAGAACGGCGCCGCTGCAGCCGATCGCACTCCAACGCCCAAGTCAGTGACCGAATCACCAAATACTAAGAGAACAGGAACCGTGCAAATTCTCTCTCACAGCAAGCTCTATAACTCGCAAGCGTAAAGAGTGTAATCTGAACGCGCGTACCTCAGAAAGTTCGTTGAGAACTCTTATATACCTGGTTACTTTCTCTCTCCTGGCAGTTACAGACTTGGACACGTGGCTCGCATCTAGTCGTACACGTGCCTTCATCTGCAGCCTCCTTGACTTTGGCGCTGCTTCTACTCTCATTTTGCTAAGTTACTTATGCATGGTACTGCCCAGTGCATAGCTAACTTGGGAGCGCGATCTCTACTGGAACTGGCGAGTTGGGATGCCTTCGTACACCTTCCCTGTGGTCTCGCCGGCCGCCTTCATAATCTGCACCACCTTCATCTCTGGCGATGTGCTTGCTCTGGCGATCTCCAATCACTAGGTCGCCTGAGTTTACATCTGGCGACTTCATCTTTAACCCGGTGATCGCCGATTCTGGTATGCTGGAGATCGGAACACGCCAACTTAATAACTGGCGACTTCACGAGCCCCCCGACTTCCTTCCCTTCTGCCAACCTGGCGCCTTGTCAACATGCCTATACTGTAGCTGGATGCCACGTCATCACTTCCGACTACCAGGGCGGTACACCTGGTACCTGACTAAATGGTGTTTCTATTCTGACCTAGCTGTCGTACACGTGGAGGGCCTCACAGCGCCATGACCCCATCTGGGGACGTTTCTTCGCGTGAGTCCTCCTGCTTGGGAGTGCTATTGCGCAAGGGGTGACTTTTTGGGTGCTGATCCTGCCTGTTGACCGGGACGCAAGAACCTTGCCTCGTCAAACCTGGATCGACTTCTGCGCCGTGTTAGCCTCCGTTCTTCACCGCGATTCACCTCAAGAACATGCAAAAGACAGAACGGCGCCGCTGCGGCCGATCACGCTCCGACGCCCAAGTCAGCGACTGAACCACCAAATACTAAGAGAAAACTCAAGAACTCCAAGGAACCGTGCAAAATTCTCTCTCAGCGTACTCAAGACTTGCAAGCGTAAAGAAGTAATCTAAACGTGCCTACCTCAGAAGTTCGTTAGAATCTCTTATATACCTGTGCACTTTCTCTCTCCTGACAGTTACACATCTGGACACGTGGCTCGCATCCAGCTGTACACGTGTCACCATCTGGAGCATCCTTGACTTGGGCGCCACTTCTTACTCTTCAGGTTTTTGGCTAAGTTACTTATGTATGACACAACTCAGTGCATAGCTGCCTCGGAGCGTGATCTCTTCTGAGTGGCGAGTTCGGGTGCCTTAGCACACACCTTCCCTGTGGTCTCGCCGGCCACCTTCCTGATCTGCTTTACTTGCTTCACCGTGTATGTTCAGGTAAGCTGTCTCCCGACCTCATCCTCTGGGTAGCTAGGAAATGACTATCTGACTTCATCTTCGGCGATGTCCTTGTTTCGGCGATCTCTAACCACCACGTGGTCGTGGGTTCGCATCTGGCGACTTCATCTCAAACCCGGTGACCGCCGGTTTAGGTATGCTAGAGACCAGGGCACGCCAACTTAATAACCGACGACCACACGAGCCCCCCGACTTCCTTCCCTTCTGCCAGCCATGGGCCCTGCTCAACACGCCTTCATAATAGCTCGATGCCACGTCATCACTTCCGACTACCAGGACGGTACAGGTGCCAACTCATGCCCCCAGTCATCTAGTCACTCACTTTGAGAGCGTATCTGCCTTCCTCTCGTACCCTGCGCCTGGCTACCCTGGGCGTGACCCTCCTCTTGAGCCGTATCTGTCCCAAAGGCGTCTCTGGGGCGACAGGGGTACTGCACGAGTCAGGCTGCCCTACGCTGGTGCTACCATTATGGCCTTGAAGCCACCTTTATCTTCTCTTCATCACTACTCCGGATTTATCGGGACTTGAGGCCTTCTCACGGCGTCGCTCCCTCCATGGTCTTTCCTACCCATGGGTATCGGGGAACCACACTGTGATCGCCTTGTCTTAGTGATATTTAATCTTGGCGACACCCTGGTTGGGCGACGCCTTCACCTAGGCGACGCCCTGCCTTGGCGACGCTTCCTCGTGGTGACGCTGGCACTTGGCGTTTCTTCACCTAGGCGACGCCTTATGTTGACTTTGAGTCCAGATGTTGACTTTGACCTTGACTTTGTCAACGCCCGGATACGGGACGGTACACAAGCCCCCCAGTCTTAAGCCGAAGACTTGTCTTCAGCGCAAAGACTAAGGCCTCGCCCACGCCGTCCACGTGTCGCCCTGATGACGTGTCATTCTCTGAGCCGTAGGGGCGCTCTTAATGGCTGATTGGACATCCTCTGTGGCGGGGAAAGTAACACCTTTTGGGGCTGCTTAATCGTGTGCCACGTGGCTCATCACACGGTCAGCCTCTAGAGTCCCTTGCGCTCCCCTTGGGCGCTTAATCCTTTGACACGCGGCACAATCTCACGGCTCCCAATTAGTGCCTTTTGGGTTGCAAATGTAACGTTCAAGTTACCCCAAACCCCGCGCTCACACCACTGTTCCATCCATTCTCTCTGCGTCTCCGCACTGTTCATCGCCTTCAAACCTTTTCTCTGCAACTTTTGCTCTTTCCTTTGTGCTCTACCTCCTCCCTCACTTTGACATCAAAGGTATGATTTTTGCATCTCCACGACTCTTCTCCTTCTGCTGTTTACGTTTATGCATTACTGTGTTCTTCCGCTTCTCCTTTCTTCTCCGTTCCCTTCTCCTTCTTTCTGGGTTTTCTCGCGTGGGTGGCATTTCCTGGGGTTTTACCCCATTTTTTGTCTTGGCATCACTTGTTAAAAACCTTTTTCCTTTCTTCTTTCTCCAGCTATTTATTCACACCATGACGCGCCCGAACTCAAAGTCTGGTTCTCCCCCCAAGACCCCCAAGTCCAACTATAAAGCCTTCTATTCATGGGCCCCCGACGAGCTCTTGAACGAGTGTACCAGCCTGACAACCTTCCAGGACCTGGAGAATCATCGTGGGGATCCTCACTTTTACAACTTTAATGCTTTCTGCCGCACCCATGACGCGCACATCTCTGTTCGTCCCGGCAGACCTGGGGAACCTGTGTGCGTGGATGACAAACCTAGAAAGGGGAATCCTTTCTTCTTCATGTACCAGACGGTATTTAAACGCGTCGGGGTGCGTCTCCCATTCACGCCCTTCGAGAGGGAACTCCTCACCGAGATTAACACAGCCCCCGCCCAGCTCCACCCCAACAGCTGGGCATTTGTAAGGGGTTTTCAAATTCTCTGCGGGCACCTGGGCATCCTTCCCTCTATGGATGTCTTCTTGCATTTCTTCGAGGTGAAGAAACAGGGGAAAAGCTTTTGGGTAAGCTTCTCCGGGATTGCGGGTAGGATCCTTCTCTCCCTCTTCCAGAACTCCTACAAAAACTGGAAAGGGAAATTCTTTAGGGTGTGTTGCGCCAAGCACGACCCCACAGCCTTAGCCGGCTTTCCCCTGTACTGGACGGAGCACCCCAAGCTGCTCAGGGCTAAGGCCCTGGATGAACTATCCCCTGCTGATAGGGAGGTATGCAAGGCTTTGGCAGGCCTGGGGATTGTCTTCGATACGTTGAAGCTTATCGCGAGCGAATACAACGCCCACTCCCTGACCACCTACTTTGGTATGGAGACTCTTCTCTTACTATCTTTTGTTATCTGTATTTTACTGCTTAATGTTTGTTCCTCTGGCCTCTTCCACCTGTTTTCCATTGTGCCATGTGACCTATGTCCCATTCATATACGCGTTTTGTGGTTTCGTATAACTGCTTTGGCTTTGACTTCTGCCGCTTGGTTTATCTAAATGTAGGATCGGTGATGGATGCCTCCAAAAGCGGCGAAGCGACGAAGGCCGCTCGTGCTGCCAAAGCGGGCGCCTCCTCCGCCCCTGCTGCTGACCCAAACCCCCCATCAACCCTGCCTCCGCCACCACCGACCACTACCGAAGCCCCACTAGGCTCATCTTCACCATCCCCACATAGCCCCGAGGCGATCAGACTCCCGGCTCTCCTCCGCCCATCGTCGCCGTCCCTCTGGTCGTGGCTTCATCACCGGCTCCAACCCCCCTTGATAAAGGAAAACGGGTCTTGGAGATTATATCCGATGATGAGGACTCCGATGGCGTGGCACCCTTCAAGAGGAGGAAAGTTGCGAGGGTTCCCCTCCTACCAGCGGCGTCGCCCCAGGGAGAGGATTCCTTCAGGGACAACCCTCCAAGTGCTACTTCCCTTCCCCCCACAATGGTCCAAGAGGAAACAAGCGAAGGTGCCGAATCTGCTCCACCCCCGCCACCGGTAAAGGTCTCTGCTTCTCCCACCTCCGTCGCCGCCGCCCCTATCTTATCGCCATCCCTCCTCCAATTATGCATCTGATGAGGGGCTTCAGCGGTGGATCGATGCCAGAAGGCTCCGACAGGAAGGAGGGAATGCCCTTCTACTTGGGGGCCTTCTTGGCGGTGGCCCTTGACTGGCGCGCCCAAGCCAGAAACGTTGTTCTGCAGACTCAAACCCTCCAGGCCTTGGAAACAAGGGTAGCTGCCCTGGAGGAGGAAAAGAAGATTTTGGGATGCCAAAACGAAACTTACCAAACCACCCTGAAACAGGCGCAGGAGGCCAAAGAAGAGGCTGAAAAACAACTGGCAGAGGCGGTGGAGCTGCAGGTTGACTCCTACACTCGGGAAGTCACTCTTCAAGTCCAAGTAACAGGCCTCCAGGGCGTGGTCGAAACTTACGATGAAGTCCAAAAGGTCTTGAAGAGCCGATGCTGCGAGCAGGCTGACAGACTGGAGCGGATGGAGGGGGAGATGGCTACCCAGGCCAAAGCTATGGGCCTTCTCTAGGTTGACTACGACAAACTGCAGGTCGAAGTCAGCCGGCTCCGTGTGGAGAAGGAAGGTCTGGAGAAACAAGTGGCTTCGGGGGACGCCATCATCGAGGAGTTAGAGAAGGATAAGAAGACCCTCGTCAACGACATGGCGGGTACCTTCGATGAGGGGTTCAAAGAGGCTCTAGCCCAGGCCATCTGTGAGAACCCGGGGATCGACGTTTCCAACTGTGATTCCACTCATCACATCGTTGACGGGAAGGTCGTGCCTTTGGAGATGGATGATTGAACTGCCGCCCTCAACCGCCACCTTCCTCCTTCACACTTTACACTTGTTTTTTGACCCTCTTTGACAAGCTTGTAATTCTTTGAACTGTTTGCACTTTCATCACAACTTTGGGGTTTGCATGACAATTTTCGTGCTATTGAGCTATCGAATTCCGCTTGGGTGATTTTACCCTCGTTTTTTGCCTTCACGTGCTTCGATTGTTTTGCCTGTACTTTACCCTCATTTTTTTTCACTGCGTTGGGCGGCCCTGTATACCCGGGAAAGGTCACGCGTCGATGCCCACGCCCATGGAGAGGCTTGCCTAACGGGGCCGTATCGTCCACGGGGTGTCTCAAACTCCAAAGCGGTCCGTCCCTTAATTCTTGGTGCCCGGCGCCCACGCCTAAGGAGAAGCCTGCTACAGCAGCGCCGTATCGTCCCAGGGTGTCTAAAAACACCGAGTGCTCTGGGGGGGGGTCGTTCCCTCCATGGTCTTTCCTTCCCATGGGTATCAAGGAACAACCCTGCCAGCGATCCGCTGGCGTTTGGCGATCTCGTCTCCCTCCACAGTCTTTCCTATCTGTGGGTATCAGGGAGGCGACGCCGCTAGTAACTAGTTTCGACTTCTTCGATTTCGTCTCCCTCCACAGTCTTTCCTACCTGTGGGTATCGGGGAGGCGGCACTGCTGATACTTGGGTTGGCAACGCCGGCAACGTCTCATGCTGGCGTCGCCCTCTGCGCCTTTCCTGGCGACGCCTCGGGCGTCTCATGCTGGCGTCGCCTTGGGCGTTATCTTTACCCTGGCATTGACTTTAACCTTGGCCCTGGTCGACGCCTGAGGATAGCGAAGAGCTCAAGGTTTCGCCTGTGCCATCCACGTGGCGCTTCTTGCATGGCTGATGGGACGTTCACTCACTTGACTTGGTCCTGACACCTACTGTGCCCCTGACCCACTCTCGACGGCGCATCGTACCCTCGGGCATTCTGTCGGTACGACGTTTTCTGAGTGTTAACCAGTGGTGCCAGGGTCGTCCTCCCATCCTCTGCCACGTGGCTCGATCATGCGGTGCATCCATTCGCGTCGTTTAGCGCTATAACTGCAATACTTCCATTTGCGTCGTTTGGCGCTTTAACCGCAATATTTAATTCTTCAAAACCTTGAAACTGTCCTCATCATTTCTGCGCTTTTCGTAACTGATCCTGCCGGCAACTCGAACGGGGAGGAATCGCTTCGTAGCACCCTGTCTACGCGACTGTGTCTTCTGCAGAATCACCCTCAGGACCTTCTCTTGGTGTTCCAAACGTGACCTGCAAAACACACAGACGGCGCCTCTAGCGGCCGTTTGCACTCCGACATCAAGTTAGTCCAACAGAACCACCAGAAACTAGAAACTAGTAATGTTTCTTTTGTCAGTGGTACGGAGTGCTCTTTTGTCTGGACCGCACCCCTCTCAGATGATGACACGTGGAGGCCTGCAACTCACATCTAACCACACACGTGTCACTCACTGGAAGGGCTCTAGCTCTTCTCTTTGTGTGCCTAAGTTACGCCCTTGCGGAGTAACTTAGGATGTTTCTCTTATCTGGGCAAGTCGCATACTCCTAGGAAGACGTCGGGTGCGGCTGGTCTAGGCACACTCACCAAACGTTGCTCTCTGTGTGGGCGACTTACCCTTCACGATGCCACGCACGTAATGGGTTGAGGGAATCGCCAATCACTGATTGGCTTACTAGTTCCCTCAGGCCACCCTCGTGCGTGATTCCCTGAGGTGTGCTCATGCGAGGTCCCTGCGTAACGCTCTCGCTGGGAATCTCAGTCCCAGTTTAACTGCGTGTAACACGAGACCCCGATGACAATACACCCGATGACTGATCAGTGTTTATTCGCTTATCGCGCTCTGCCTCCGGGCGCAAGTCTGGGAACTGGTCTGCTGGTGGCCACTTGGCTACTGACCACCGATCACCATTCTGGGTGATCTGTCCCCCGACCTCTCTGCCGCCTGATCTGTCGGTGGTAACTTGGTTACTGACCACCGATCACCTCTCTTGGCGATCGTCCCCCCGACCTCTCTGCCACCTGGCCCACGTGTCACCCTTCGAGTGGTCCACGTGGTTCCCTGCTGCTGACGTCATCGACTACCGATGACCGATCGGATCACAAGCCCCCCAGTCTCGAGTCGAGAACTCGTTCTCAGCGAAGAGACTAAGTGGTCGTGCCCTCAGTCCACGTGGCAAGTGGGGCCGCCTCACGTGCCACCTCACGTGCTGCTTCTTTAACGTTTGGACTTCCTCTCTCGATCTCGCGACACGTGGCCCCATCGACGGCTAGCGCTGTGCGTCGCTAGCGCTTCCCTTATTCAAATTGGCGCGCTCCTTTACTGTTCTTTCATCTTCTTCATTCGACTCTCAGACTCTCTGCGACCTTCTCCTCTGCGCACCCATCTTTCTTCAAATTCTCTGCTGCCAAATCTCTTGCGATCACCCAAAGGTATGGTTTTTCTTCTCCCTGGCCCCTTTTTGGTCATCTTTACCGATTGCATTTATCATTCTGGTTATCATGCATTCATCTTCTCTATTTTCCTCTCTCGAACCCGCACTAGGGTTTTTTCATGCTCTTACTCTGGCTTCTGCTTCTTCCTCTTCTTCTTTTCATCTAGGCATCTCCTTCTCCTTTCCCTTTTCTGTTTTCACTGAAATTCATCATTCCTTCTTCTCCTATTCATTCTGACCTTTTCGTTTTTCCTCCATTTGCAGCTATCTCACGATGGCTCGCTTGAAACAAACTGCGCGCATCATTGCTTCTTCTTCTGGTGCACAGCCTTCCGCGAGTGCGCCAGCTCCACCACCGCCTGTGGCTACCTCCTACCACGACAATGCCAGGGTCTACCAATGGGCTCCCCTGGCATTGCTCGCTGAAACCTCCACTCTACTGCCTGAGGGCCATCTCAAGTCCCTGCTAAGTCGCAATCCTGACGAGCCTTCCTGCTCCATCGACAGGGAGAACGACTTCAAGATTCAAATTCGCATTCCTCCTCGAGGAATGCCCATCTGCGCGGATGACAGGGCCACCAATGGGGTGCCCTTTGTCTTCGTCTACTCCGCTATCTTCAAGAGGTTGAAGCTGCGCCTCCCTTTCACCTTCTTCGAAAAGGAGCTGATGATGGAGTTAAACGTCGCGCCTTGTCAGCTCCATCCAAATGCCTGGGCCTTCATCCGGGCGTTTCAAATCCTCTGCAGTCATTTCGGGCACAACGCCTCCGTGGACGTGTTCCTTTACTTCTTCGAAGCGAAGAACCCTGGGGACAGGTCCTGGATTAGCCTGAACGGGGTTGCTGGGCGGGTGCTCCTGGGCCTGTACCAGCAATCCTTCAAAGACTGGAAGGGCAGATTCTACATGATATCTGCTACCCCTCAAAGTCCAAGTCTGCTCGAGGGATACCCCCTCTACTGGGTTCCTAGAGTTGAATTCAAGAAGTCCAGGGACCTCGAAGCTATGGCCCCCTACGAGCGCGAGCTATGTGGGCTGCTCCTGGGGGCCCAGTACAACTCTGCCCGCCTCATCAAAGATGAATTTGATGTGGTGGCTCTGAAAAAATATATAGGTAGCCCTCCTTGCACTTCTTCGGATACCTGCACTTTTTCATGCATACTTTTATGTGTTCTTTAACTTACTTGCATATCTTGGTCATCTAACCCTTCCTTTTTCCATGTATGCAGACTCGATGACGGGGAAAGACAGGAAACTGGCCCTGCTGGAGCTTGCCAAACGTAGGGGAGCCAAGGGCACTGGTTCCTCTTCTTCTACAACTGAGCCCATTGCGGCCCCTCCACTCTCGGTCGCGCCAGCTGAAGGCCCCGAGCCAGGGAAGAAGAGGAAAAGGCTGGTGAAAGCTTCCGCCTCTTCTGCTGCTGCTTCAACTGAAGAGGAGAGCTCAGGCTCTCCTCTTGTTCACCGCCAAAGGAAAAGAGCAGCGGTTGAGGGGGCCTCATCTCTCCAGCCTGGCGAGGTTGAGGTAGTGGAAGTAGAGGAAGGGTCTTCCCCACCTCCCTGTGCTCAACCTGCCTCAAAGCCCTCCAGTCTTCCTTCTCCAGGCCAGCAGTTGCCTCCAACTTCCCAACTGCCATCTTTCCCCCCAGCAGGCCAATCACCTGGTCCACCTGCTCATCTTGCTGGGGGTCCACCACCACCACTGCCAATCCCCACCGCCACTGCTGAAGGTGGGGGGTCCAGCTTGCGCCCAAGCACTTCTGGGGCCAACCACGAAAACTTCAGCAGGGTCATCACCCTGGTCCGACAACTCATAAGCAACCGGGAGCTTGTCGAGTGGAGTGGTGATGAGGTGGATATGCACCTGGCCAAGCAGGTAGTGCTCTCTCTGGAGTTTTCCACCCAGCATCGCAAGCAACTAGCCCTGAAGAAGAGGGTGAAGGATCTTGAGCACGACAAGGAGTCACTGCGAAGTGACTTCGAAGCTGCCCAAGGATCTGTGGAGTTGATGCGGGGCATGGTGGAGAAAGCTAGGAGGGAGTACCTAGCGCAGGTCCAAGAGACCATCAAGACAGAGATCTTGATGGGGCAAGCTGTTAGCTCCTTGGACTGCACAGTGTTGGAGCTTAAGGCCGAGACTTCCTCCCTGCGCCAACAGAACACTCAGCTATTGGGGGAGCTCGAGTCCGCCAAAGAAGCAGCTGCTGCTGGGGAGAAAAGACTTTAGGAGGTGGTGGGCTAACTGTCTGAGGCTGCCTCCTCCCTTGCTGTCGTCACCACTGAGAGAGATGCTGCGGAGGCTTCAAAGCAAGAACTGGAGGTGGAGAAGGCTGATTTGATGAACGTGGGTGTTGATGCCCTTACAGACGGATTCGAGCTAGCCCTCGAGCAAATCAAATGCGTTCTCCCATACCTGGACCTCTCACAGTTCAGCATCTACCATGAAGTGGTGGATGGAAAGCTCATCCCCCCTGCCCCTTAAACTTTTCTCTTCTCTGTAAATTTAACTTCTGCACAATTTTCTTATTACTCTGAAATTTGTATAAGACTCTGACTGTGAATACAAACTCTCAATGCTTCTTTTGTTGCATAAGTTTCTTCCCTTGTATTTTCTTTGATCTTCACTTATCTTTATGTGCGCGACTAACTGTCAGCTAGCTTAGGTTCAGCGCGATCTTGGGCTTTACCTTTCCTTTCGCACACGACTAAGTGTTAATCAGCTTAGGCTTAGCGCGATCTTGAGCTTCGTCTTTCACTTTGCGCACGACTAAGTGTTTAACCAGATTAGGCTTAGCGCGATCTTGAGCTTCGTCTTTCACTTTGCGCACGACTAAGTGTTTAACCAGCTTAGGCTTAGCGCGATCTGCTTCTCTTATTCTTTCACTTCTACTTGATCACGACTGGCTATTCCCTCAGCTTAGTGTTTAACAGCCCTCGTGCGCTGCTTTGCACCACTAGCCAATCACTGACGACTCATCAGTGATCGTTCTTTAGTCTTTACTTGGCTTTCTCTGTCGCTCTAGCGCTAAGTGCATGGAGGACTTTGACATTGATCGCTCGAGGTGATGCCTTGTCTTGGAGAAAGAAAAGTGTTTCTCGCTAACCCCTCTTACTTTCCCCAAGGTCATCACCCTTTGGTGGGTTGAGTCGCTCATTCCCTGCCTCACTCCTGGGGTGAGAAGGGCTTCGGACTAAGAGTCTTACTGGGCCAATATTGGTGTATGCCAAGTGGGTAAGGACGTTTAGTCAAAACCTTTCCTTTCCCTCCTTTGGTCTTACTAGCACCCCTAGCTTTTCAAACCTTTGACTGCTTGCGCTCACACCTGGGGTGAGGAAGACTTAGATCGGTGCCAGTACTTGCGCCTAGGGCAAGTAGGGTCTAACCAATCACCTGCACTTGCACCTGGGGCAAGGAGGATTTTAACTTTTAATACTTGAGCACACTTTATATGCTGAAAATTTTTCTTTAATTGGGTGGCCTCGTTAAAAACCCTCCTTAGGGAAAAGAGTGCCCCCTTGTCTGTTTAACTGTTTCCACCACATACAAACATGTGTCTTTTAGTGCGAGAACGCCTATAACTGTACAACTTTAACTGAAATAAAATTTTAAATGGGTGGCGTTCCATGTTCTGGGGATTGCTCCTCCTTCCAAAGTCTCTAGGCGATAGGCTCCGTTCTCTAATGTCTCCACCACTCTGTACGGGCCTGTCCACTTTGGGGATAACTTGTTCTGCATGTCATTCTGATGCGCCTTTCTCATCACCAGATCACCTTCCTGGAAACGCCTGGACCTCACTTTAGAGTTGTGCCTCCGCTCTACTCTTCTCTTCACAGCTTCAGCACTGACTCTGGCCTCTTCCCGCACTTCGTCTAGCAGATCCAGATTCACCTTACGCTCTTCATTGGACTCCTCAGCAACGAAGTTCAAGAATCTGGGGGAGCTCTCCTGTATTTCCACAGGAATCATTGATGTGATTCCAATAGCCACATAGAACAAGATTCTTGACACTTTGAGGAATCACCTTGAGCTGGAAAATGTAGAGGCACTTTCTTAGAAGTTGGATCATGGTTCTAAGATCAAGAACTCACCAATAACAAGTACCAAATCCCAAACTCATTTGGATGAACCAAATATTGTCAAATTGAATCAACAAAGGAATAGAAACTAGATTAACCGAACAGAATTAAGCTACTAAACAAAAGAACCAAACAGAATTAAAAACAAAACAGAATATAGGTGCTGAAAATAGAAAAACCGAAAGCTAGACAACTCAAAAACACAAGGCAACATGAACAATTGAAGAAGAAGAAAGGAAGGAGAAGAGAATGCTCATGAAGATGGAAGATAGGTTGGATGATCACGCCACTAGAAGTATGGATGCTCCTAGATGAGTGTGGAAGCCGCCACTTGAGGAAACCATGGTCCTTCAAGATAAGACTAGAGTAGAAGCTCAAAGCTCTCCAAATGCTCACTCCAATTTTGAGTATAGTTTCTTTAGATAAATTCAAATCTGAAATTTACAAGGAAGGCACCTCTATTTATAGCCTAAGGTGCTGAAAAATGAAAGCTAAACAATTCAAAATTCCCTCCAAAAGCCATCTAGAACCGGCGCTAATTGCCAAGCAAGGAAGGTGTGATCCCTTCCTTCACTTTGGCACCCCCTATTCTACTCCTACACCTATCTACTAATACACCCCCCTAAAGCTCCTATTTAAAAACCTAAAAGATGCTATAACAAAAAGAGGTTTCTAAGGTTTCCCTCTAAGCACCTTCAACTAAAGACACTATAAAAAGAGAAAATAAATGTCCTCTAGCTCCCAAGGCTTTGAACATGCTTCTTGTAATCCTTTGAGGTGGACTTTGACCTCCATGGGCGTCCTCCATTTGTGCCTCCACCTCCTCTTGAGCTTGATGAGTGGCCTCCATGTTCTCTTGGGCTTGATCTCCATCATACTCCCCGAGTTGGAGAGAATTCGACCACGAATTCTGGAGACCTACAGAAAAAGGAGTTAGATCGCTGACATTAAAAGTATGACTACCTAAGAATGTATCAGGCATATCTAACTCATAAGCATTGTCATTAATCCTCTTGAGGACTTGGAAAGGTCCATCCCCTCGAGGCATTAGTTTGGACTTCCTTTGAGTAGGAAAACGATCCTTCCTCAAGTGAAGCCAAACCCAATCGCCCTCATCAAACAACAATGCTTTTCTCCTTTTATTGGCAAGTTCAGCATACTTGCCAACCTTCTTCTCAATTCTCTTTTTGATGTCTTTATGCAAAGTTTTCACAAAAGAAGCCTTTTCATCCCCATCTTTGCACAAGACATCGTCAAGAAGGGGAATAGGAAGAAGATCAAGAGGTGTTAGGGGATTAAACCCATAGACCACCTCAAAAGGAGAATGGGAGGTGGTAGAATTTACTACTCGGTTATATGCAAACTCAACATGGGGTAGTAAATTCTCCCACACTCTAGGATTCCCCGAAATAAAGCATCTCAATAGTTGTCCTAAAGTTCTATTCACCACCTCGGTTTGACCATCAGTTTGTGGGTGGCAAGTGGTAGAAAATAAAAGCTTAGTTCCAAGCTTGCCCCACAAGGTCTTCCAAAAGTGACTCAAGAACTTAGGATCTCTATCGGACACTATAGACCTAGGAATCCCATGCAAGCGAACCACTTCTTGGAAGAAGAGGTTTGCAATGTGGCATGCATCATCCACTTTGTGGCAAGGAATAAAGTGAGCCATCTTTGAAAAACGATCCACTACCACAAAAATGGAGTCCTTTCCCTTTGATGTCTTGGGTAAGCCTAAGATGAAATCCATAGATATATCTACCCAAGGCATTGAAGGGATAGGAAGAGGAGTATAAAGACCATGGGGATGCATTTTAGATTTAGCTTTGCGGCAAGCTATGCATTTATCACACAAACTATGAACATGTTTATGCATATGAGGCCAAAAGAAATGTTCATGCAACACATCCAAAGTTTTAGCAACCCCAAAATGTCCCATTAAGCCCCCCTCATGAGCTTCTCTAACAAGAGATAATCTAATAGAGCATTGGGGAACACAAAGACGTTTTCCCTTAAAAAGAAAGCCATCTTGAATAAAAAAATCTTTGTGTCCTCCCTTAAGACACTCTTGATAGAGGAGAGAAAAATCAAGGTCATCATGATAAAGTTCCTTAATGTGATCAAAACCAAGATATTGAGAGGTTAAAAGATTTAGCAAGGTGTATCTTCTAGAAAGAGCATCCGCCACAATATTTATTTTGCCTTGCTTGTGTTTGATCACATAAGGAAATTGCTCAATGAATTCCACCCACTTAGCATGCCTCTTGTTAAGTTTGTTTTGGCTTTTCAAATATTTAAGAGATTCATGATCACTATGTATCACAAACTCTTTGGGAAAAAGATAGTGTTGCCAAGTAAACAAAGCCCTAACAAGTGCATATAATTCCTTATCATAGGTGGAATAGTTGAGATGACTTCCCTTCAATTTCTCACTAAAATAGGCTATGGGGTGGCCCTCTTGAAGGAGAACAGCCCCAATACCTATGCTTGAAGCATCACACTCAATCTCAAATGTCTTAGTGAAATTAGGAAGGGCCAAGATGGGAGCATTAGTCAATTTTTCTTTCAAAGTATCAAAAGCATTTCGTTGTGCTTCTCCCCAATGAAAGACCACATCCTTTTTCACTATGTCATTGAGTGGTGCGGCAATGGTACCAAAGTTTGGGACAAATCTTCTATAGAAAGAAGCAAGCCCATGAAAACTTCGGACCTCATTCAAAGATTTCGGTGTAGGCCAATTTTGAATGGCCACCACCTTGGTTTTGTCCACATGGACCCCTTTACAACTCACAACAAACCCTAGGAATTCTATATGATCAAGAGCAAACATACATTTAACAAGGTTAGCATACAAATGTTCCTTCCTAAGGGTTTCCAAAACTTGCCTAACATGCAACCTATGGTCATTCAAAGATAAGCTATAAATGAGAATGTCATCAAAGTAAACCACAACAAACTTACCAATGAAAGGTCTAAGAACATGATGCATGAGGCGCATGAAGGTACTTGGTGCATTAGTTAAACCAAAAGGCATAACTAACCACTCATATAAACCAAAGTTGGTCTTAAAAGCCGTCTTCCATTCATCACCCGGTTTGATACGGATTTGATTGTAGCCGCTTTTAAGATCAATCTTTGAAAAGATTTTTGAACCATGTAATTCATCCAACAAATCATCTAGTCTAGGTATGGGATGCCTATACTTAATGGTTATGTTATTGATGGCCCTACAATCCGAACACATTCGCCATGTGCCATCCTTTTTTGGCACTAAGATGATAGGCATAGCATAAGGACTCATGCTATCTTGCACCCACCCTTTTTCAATCAAAGCCTCAACTTGTTGGCGAATTTCCTTGGTTTCACTTGGATTGGTCCTATATGCGGGACGATTTGGTAAAGAAGAGCCCAGTATCAAGTCAATTTGGTGCTCAATCCCTCTCAAAGGTGGAAGTCCATTTGGAGGATCTTGAAACACATCTTTCAACTCTTCTACCAAATTTTCCAAGCAATGAGGACTATCAACAAGTGATTCTATGCTAAGAGTTCTAGGGATGGCTAAAAAAAGAGGATGATGAGCCACTATTTCCCTTTCAATGTCACGCCTAGACACAAGGAGTGTAGGCTTAGAACTCTTATCTTTTTTATTTTTTTTATCTTTTTCACTCTCCCTCTTTTTCTTCATGATAACTTGGTCCTCATGGACTTCTCTTGGAGAGAGAGATTTTAAAGTAACCTTGTGACCATGGAATTCAAAAGATAATTTGTTGGTAAAGCCATCATGTAAAACTTTTCTATCAAATTGCCAAGGCCTTCCCAAAAGAACATGAGTGGCTTCCATGGGCACAACATCACATAATACCTCATCTTTGTATTTTCCAATGGAGAAATGGATGAGGACTTGTTTATTAACAATTATTTCTCCTACTTCACTAAGCCATTGTAACTTATAGGGCTTTGTATGAGAGATAGTAGGCAATCCAAGCTTATCTACTACTCTTGTACTAGCCACATTTGCACAACTACCCCCATCCACTATCAAGGAACAAATGTTGTTTTGAATAAGACATCTTGTATGGAAAATATTTTCCCTTTGACTTTCATCAAAAGGTTGTGAAACTTGTCCAAGAAGTCTTCTCACAACTAACAAGTCCCCTTCAAGTGGACATTCGCTCTCTTCCTCACTAGATGCATGAGAATGCAATGAATGCTTTGAAGAATCCGAATCATGCTCACTAACTACAATGCCCTCATGCATGTACATACTTCGTTTGGAAGGACAATTTGCAGCAATATGACCATAACCCATACATTTAAAGCATTTAGTGTTAGATGTTCTAGTGGGAGACTTAGGTCTAGATGTTGATGGCTTAGATTCCTTGGGTTTGAAAGAAGAATCTTTGGAAGGATGTTTAGAAAAAGAAGTTTTGTTTCTCCAAGACTTGGAGTAGTATCCATTATTGGAAGCATTTTTAAAAGAGTTTTTCTTAGCAAGTTGGGCTTCCACCTTCATTGCAAGATGAACTAAAGAGCCCAATGATGAATACTCTTGTAACTCAACAATGTCTTGGATATCCTTCCTAAGACCACTCACAAACCTAGCAACCATGGCTTCTTCACTTTCTTCTAATTCAATTTTAAGCACAAGCGTCTCAAGCTCCTTATAATATTCATCCACATTTAGCGTGCCTTGTTGAAACCGTTGGAGTCTCAACATGAGGTCTTTCCTAAAATGTGGGGGCACAAACCTAGCGCGCATATGATCCTTTAAAGAGTTCCAAGAGTCCACGGGAGGACCCTTGTGATAGATAATGTCCTTTACAATCCCATGCCACCATTTCATGGCATAATCACTAAACTCTAGGGTGGCTAGCTTGAGCTTATGCTCATCTTGGATCTCATGGATCTCAAAAATTTGTTCACACTTAGCCTCCCAATCTAAATACACATTTGGATCACTAGAGCCATTAAAACAAGGTAGTTTGACCGAAGGAAGCTTGGACTTTGCATCATGGTAGAAGCCATTGCCATAGTGAATTCTTTCCCCTTGGTGATGATGTCTTTGTCCATGGACTTGGGGTGGAGGTCTCCTTCTCCTATGCTCATCTTCACGGCCAACATCATTTGAAGAATCTCTTGAAGATGGTCTATGAGAATGATGTCCATCATGGATAGAAGGAGATGGTCTAGTTTGTTGGACCTCCATCTTTTGCAATTTCTCCTCCAACCGTCTAATTGTTCTTTGAGCTTCATGTAATTCACCAAGAATTGAAGCTTTGGAAGGAGAATTCTGCTTGTAGGATGCATCACTTGAAGATCCAGCCATTTGTAATTAAAAAAAAAAAAAAAACAGCAAACACACAAAACAGCAAACAAGTTAACAATTAGCAAAAACAGTGAGCTTTGCAATTGAAACTGCCGAAGTGAATTTAAGGCTGAAAAAGATATCACTCTCAAAGAAATAATGTTCTTGCTCCAATCTGAACTTGAGGCCTTGGAATCCTCAAATGAAAGATGTCAAAGCAAGCACACCAATCTCAAAAGCAACCACCACAAAACCAATGAAACAATAAAGACAAACAAGAAAAGGTATAAGCAAGGAAAGGTAATTGCAAAAGGAATACTATATGTGAGACAAACTCAAAGAGTAAGAATGAAAGACAATCAAGAAAATAAAGAACTCAATGAGAAAAGTAGGCACACAAAAGAATACGTAAGGAAAAGTTCTAGAGTAGATGAAGAAAACAAAAAATTAGCTACTGGAATTTTTTTTTTTAAAAGGCAAACTGTGCTTGATATTCACTGATTTAACTGGAATGATGTAGAGCGAACTGGATTATGAAATTTAAACCACAGAAACTTCAAGATGTTAACTCAATAATGGCACTGGAATCAATTAAAAAAAATAAGCCAATTGAGAGAAATAAATTTTTCAAACTCACTGCCAGATTACCGTATTTTTTTCGGCAGGAATGTACACTTTTTTTATTTTATTTATCATTTTTTGTGTACTTCATATTTTTGAATGATTCTTTTTTCTATTCTTTTCTAACACTTTGAATATCTCAAATCCAGAATTTCAGAATTTTACAGTACGTAAATCAGTTGCAATAAGGAAAAACAGTAAGCACTCTTTTCAGAAACAGAGGAATCCTAATAGAAATAAAAAAACAGAATGATGAACTAGCAAAGACATAATAGAAAATGATGTAGTGGAACTTGTATAGGTCTAGAATACAAGTATGAACTCAATTCTAAAAAGAAAATGCACAAAGGATCAACATCAATTCAGAAAATTATATGACACCAAAGCAAGAAACAATCAAAACAATAAAAGTACTACTAGAAGTAATGACATATATGGAATAACATGACTAAGACAAAACTTGACATGATTCAAAAATTAAAAGACACAACACAAATTGTAACAAGTGAAAGGAAGCTTAAGGTAAAATCTAGGAAGGATAATGCCATTCCAAAAGAGCAACCATACTCATAAGAATTATGAGTGCCATAAACCTTTCCACAAACACTTGGAGCAAAAGAAAAACAGCAAGAATACTCAATTAAAATTCTAAAACAGAAACTTAAATTGCAAGAAAATTAAAGAGCTCTTGAAATTAAAGTGCACACAACTCAACAATTAACAAGAATGAACCTAAGACTCATGATACCACATGATGTGATTCCAATAGCCACATAGAACAAGATTCTTGACACTTTGAGGAATCACCTTGAGCTGGAAAATGTAGAGGCACTTTCTTAGAAGTTGGATCATGGTTCTAAGATCAAGAACTCACCAATAACAAGTACCAAATCCCAAACTCATTTGGATGAACCAAATATTGTCAAATTGAATCAACAAAGGAATAGAAACTAGATTAACCGAACAGAATTAAGCTACTAAACAAAAGAACCGAACAGAATTAAAAACAAAACAGAATATAGGTGCTGAAAATAGAAAAACCGAAAGCTAGACAACTCAAAAACACAAGGCAACATGAACAATTGAAGAAGAAGAAAGGAAGGAGAAGAGAATGCTCATGAAGATGGAAGATAGGTTGGATGATCACGCCACTAGAAGTATGGATGCTCCTAGATGAGTGTGGAAGCCGCCACTTGAGGAAACCATGGTCCTTCAAGATAAGACTAGAGTAGAAGCTCAAAGCTCTCCAAATGCTCACTCCAATTTTGAGTATAGTTTCTTTAGATAAATTCAAATCTGAAATTTACAAGGAAGGCACCTCTATTTATAGCCTAAGGTGCTGAAAAATGAAAGCTAAACAATTCAAAATTCCCTCCAAAAGCCATCTAGAACCGGCGCTAATTGCCAAGCAAGGAAGGTGTGATCCCTTCCTTCACTTTGGCACCCCCTATTCTACTCCTACACCTATCTACTAATACACCCCCCTAAAGCTCCTATTTAAAAACCTAAAAGATGCTATAACAAAAAGAGGTTTCTAAGGTTTCCCTCTAAGCACCTTCAACTAAAGACACTATAAAAAGAGAAAATAAATGTCCTCTAGCTCCCAAGGCTTTGAACATGCTTCTTGTAATCCTTTGAGGTGGACTTTGACCTCCATGGGCGTCCTCCATTTGTGCCTCCACCTCCTCTTGAGCTTGATGAGTGGCCTCCATGTTCTCTTGGGCTTGATACGCTCTTCATTGGACTCCTCAGCAACGAAGTTCAAGAATCTGGGGGAGCTCTCCTGTATTTCCACAGGAATCATGGCGTCTGTCCCATAGACAAGACTGAAGGGTGTCTCATGGGTGTTGGACTGTGGGGTGGTGTGATAAGACCATACAATCCTGGGGACCTCCTCTGCCCAGCCTCCTTTGGCCTTGTCTAGTCTTCGCTTCAGCCCCCTGAGCAGCACTCGATTTGCTGACTCCACCTGCCCATTTGTTTGTGGGTGCTCCACTGAAGCGAAAACCTGTTGTATCTTTAACTCTTCACACATCTTTCTCAGCTGATGACTTGTGAACTGGGTGCCATTGTCGGAGACCAGCATCTTGGGTATTCCGAAGCGGCAGACAATGTTCTTCCAGACGAAGTGTTCGACTTTCTGTGCGGTGATGTGTGCAACTGGCTCTGCCTCCACCCACTTGGTGAAATATTCAATGGCCACAATGAGGAACTTCATCTGCCTTGTCGCCAGGGGAAAGGGTCCTAGGATGTCAATCCCCCATGTATGGAATGGCCACGGGCTATGGATGGACCTCAACTCCTCAGGGGGTGCCTTGTGCCAATCTGCATGCAGTTGACATTGTTTGCATCGCTGAGCAAACCTTATGCAATCTTCCTTCAGTTTTGGCCAGTAGTACCCCGCGCGGAGTACTCTACTTGCCAAAGCGCGACCACCTACATGGCTTCCGCACACCCCCTCGTGCAGCTCAGACATGAGTCTGGTGCATTGCTCGCCGTGTACACAGATCTGCACAGGGTGAGAAAATCCGAATCTAAATAGGCTTCCATCTATAAGAGTAAACTTACTTGAACCCCTCTTTATTCTTTTTGCCTCTGTCAGATCGAGCGGGAGTACACCATCTTCTAAGTATAGCTGGTATGGCGTCATCCAGGTGTCGGGTTCCTTCTCCGCATGGACCTCCATCGACTCATCGGTCTTTGAGGGTCGCGATCTCACCCTCGGTGCTCTTAGCGTTTCTTGGGTCAACGACCGATGACCGATCGTTAGACGCTCCATTGACTTGTATACATGAAGGACCTGGTTGTCTGACACGAACGCGCGCGGCACCTTCAGGGTCTCCTGAATGACAGTCCTCTGCTTCCCCCCCTTGCCTGAGCTGGCCAGCTTAGCAAGCAGGTCTGCTCGGGCATTTTGCTCTCTTGGCACGTGCACTAACTCAAACTCGGCGAAGGACGTCCTCAGGAGCTGCACATACTCCAGGTAGGCTGCCATCTGGGGATCCTTTGCTTGGAACTCCCCCGTAACCTGCCCGGTGACCAGTAACGAATCGCTCTTGGCCAGCAGATTTCTTGCTCCCATTTCTCTTGCTAGCAACATTCCTGCGATCAGGGCCTCATACTCCGCCTGATTGTTGCTAGCATTGAAGGCAAAGCGGAGGGACTGCTCGATCAGTACCCCATTTGGTCCTTCCAGGATGACTCCCGCGCCGCTTCCCTGCTGATTAGAGGAGCCATCCGCCGATAACACCCATCGGAAATTTAGCCCTTCTGTAGGTGTCGCGACTGATGATAGCTCGACTACGAAGTCCGCGAACACCTGCCCCTTGATCGGTCCTCGGGGCTCGTACTGAATATCAAATTCTGACAATTCTACTGCCCATTTGACCATCCTGCCTGCTACATCAGGTTTCTTCAATACGTTCTGGATAGGCAGATCAGTCATCACGACCACTGTGAAGCTGTGGAAGTAATGCCTGAGTCTTCTGGCTGAAAACACCACCGCCAGAGCAGCCTTCTCGAGGGCCTGGTACCTTGTTTCAGGGCCTTGCAGCACCTTACTCACGAAGTAAACAGGCCTCTGGGTCTGGTCCTGCTCTTGCACCAGGACTGAACTGACTGCTCTCTCCGTAACAGCAAAGTATAGACGAAGAGGGATGCCTACCTGGGGCTTTCGCAAGACTGGTGGGCTCGCCAGGTACCCCTTTAACTTGATGAAAGCCTCCTCGCACTCATGTGTCCAGAGAAATCTGCTGTTGCGTTTGAGACACTGGAAGTACGGGTGACCTTTCTCCCCTCCGGCGGACATAAACCGGGATAGAGCTGCCAAGCGACCGGTGAGCTGCTGCACCTCCTTCACCGTCGTTGGGCTCCTCATTGCCACGATCGCCGCACACTTCTCCGGGTTAGCTTCGATTCCCCGCTCTGTCAAGAGGAAACCCAAGAACTTCCCAGCCTCCACACCGAAAATGCATTTCTCAGGGTTGAGCTTCAGCCTGTACTTGGCAATGGTGGTGAATAGCTCTTCCAGATCAGCTGCATGATGCTTCTTCTCTTGGGACGTAACCACCATGTCATCTACATAGGCGTGTACGTTCCTTCCCAGCATGGGCGAGAGCACCCTATCCATGAGCCGCTGGTAGGTAGCCCCCGCATTCTTTAACCCAAATGGCATGACCTTGTAGCAATAGCAAGACCGTTTCGTCATAAATGCAGTCTTGCATTCATCCATTGGGTGCATCCTGATCTGGTTATACCCCGAGAAAGCGTCCAAGAAGCTGAGTAGCCTTCCCCCCGATGCGCTATCGACTAGAGCGTCTATACTGGGTAGGGGGTAAGAATCCTTGGGACACGCCTTGTTGAGGTCAGTGAAGTCCACGCACATTCTCCACTTGCCGCTTGCCTTCTGAACCAGTACCACATTCGCTAGCCACTCGGGGTACTGGATTTCTCTGATATGCCCTGCGGCAAGGAGCTTCTGCGCTTCGTCGTGGATCACCTTCCTCTTCTCCTCGTTGAACTTCCTTCGCCTCTGACGCACAGGTCGAACCATGGGGTCCATCGACAGACGATGGCAGAGGAAATCGGGGTCGATTCCTGGCATGTCGGATGCTGACCATGCGAAGGCATTCATGTGCTTCTCAATCACACCCATGATCAGCATTCGCTCTTCTTCAGCGAGGGATCCCCCTAACTTGAACTTTCTTCCCGCGACGTCCACTTCGACCTAACCTTCAGCTGGGTGGGGCCTTCTCTCACTGGCGATGACCGCCCTCGCGATCCCTGACTCGCGAGGAGTGATCGCGCCTTCCTCTCCTTCTTCAACTTGGGCTACCTGGGAGCCCCCCACCGCAGCGTCCTCCATCCTCTGAGCGCCTTGTGTCTCCCTGACCGCCAATCGCTCTTCGCGCACGCCTGGTGGTGGTTTTGTGGTGACGTGGCACACACTTCTCTTTTGCTTCAAGCTGTTCTCATAACAGCGTCTTGCCTCAGCCTGATCCGACTTGATGGTTATCACGGTCCCCTCCATCGACGACAGCTTCAACTTCATATGCCTCGTCGATGGTATTGCGCCCAGTCTATTGAGTGTGGGCCTACCCAACAAAACGTTGTACGCAGAAGGGGCATTCACCACTAGGTACTTTATCTTCTCAGTGCGGGCTGTTGTTCCGTCAATGAACGTGGTCCTCAGCTCGATGTATCCCCGCACCTCTACCTGGTCCCCTGCAAAACCGTAGAGACAACCAGTATACGGTCTTAACTGATCAGGGGACAACTGTAGCTTGTTGAATGTTGGCCAGAACATGACATCCGCCGAGCTTCCTTGATCTACGAGTACTCTATGCACCCGTCTTCCTGCTGTGATGAGAGAAATGACCACAGGGTCGTTGTCGTGCGGGACAACGTCCCGTAGGTCAGCTTTCCTGAAGATAATGTCCACCTCAGGGTAATGACTCTCATTCACTGCATCTACCGCCATCACCGATCGAGTGTATCTCCTTCTTTGTGAAGCTATGCATCCCCCACCAGAGAAGCCTCCAGCGATCGTCTGCACTTCCCCATGCACAGGGACTTCATGCTGTTGCTCTCCAGTTTGGGATCCTGACGCGCGATCACACTGCGGCTCACGCAGGTAATCTGCTAGAAAACCAGACTTCACCAACTCTGCCAGTTGGTGTCCCAGCGCCAAACAGGAATGAAGTGTATGGCCAAAGGCCTGATGAAACTCACACCATTCATTCTTCTTCCTTCCAAGTACCTTATCTGTCTTCTCTGGTACTCGTAGTCTTGCTGCTACGGCAGGAAGGGCGATGAGATCCGCCAATCCCACCATGAAGTTGTATCTCGGGGGTGCGTTATTCTCCCTTGCACGCCCCTTGCTCTGGTCTTTGCCTGGTGCATAGGGGCGAGGTTTTTCCCGCACCTTCTTCCCCTCCTTCGCCTCATGCACCCTTGCTTGCTGTGGCTTTCCTTGCCCTCCACGCGGTCTGCGTGGTGCAGCACTTCCCCTCTTCTCAGAAACCTCTGTTTCTGCCACTATGTGCGCCACCGCACGTCGTCGAATCTCTGCAAAGGTGTTGGGATGGCTCCTGATGAGAGACTCGCTGAAAGGGCCAGGCAGCACACCCTTCTTAAACGCGTGCACCAACATATCTTCATCTTTGCTGGGCAGTCTAACCACTTGTGCTCCAAAGCGGTTGAGGTAGTCTTTCAGCGACTCACCTTGGTACTGGCGCACGTCGAACAGGTCGTAGGACACCACTGCAGGTGCCTTGTTGACGATGTATTGCTCAGTGAAGAGCTTCGAGAACTGAGAGAAAGACGTGATGTGTCCTTCTGGTAGGCTTACGAACCACTCCATGGCGATTCCGCTGAGCGTACTCATAAACATTTTGCAGTAGACAGCGTCTGAACCCCCAGACAACATCATCTGGGTGTGGAATGCCGTCAGATGCGCTTCCGGGTCTTCTACCCCCTTAAGCGATGCCTTGACCCCCACCAGGTTGGGAGGCACCATGGTTCCCATGATCTCAGGGGAGAATGGCATGGGGAACGCTCTTGGAGGTGAGGGCATCCTAGACACCCTTTCGTCAACCACGTGTTCCCTCTACGCTTGCAGCGTCCTTCTCAACTCCTCATTGACACGATTCAGCTCATCGTTCCTGCTCTGCGACGCTGCTAACTCCGTCTGCATCCTCTCTTGTTCAACCTTTGACGCGGCGGTATTATCCTGCAGCGTGCGCACCATTTCCAGGACCTGCGCCATCGTCACAACTCCTTCGTCAGTGGATGGCGCAGGTGATGGCTGTCTGTTCCTAGGCATCTTTCTCTATCAAGGAAACTGGCAAAACTCTGGTAAGCTTTAAAACTGTGGTATATATGGGACAACGATTCACTCGGGCCCCACGGTGGGCGCCAAATGATCCTGCCGGCAACTCGAACGGGGAGGAATCGCTTCGTAGCACCCTGTCTACGCGACTGTGTCTTCTGCATAATCACCCTCAGGACCTTCTCTTGGTGTTCCAAACGTGACCTGCAAAACACACAGACGGCGCCTCTAGCGGCCGTTTGCACTCCGACGATCAAGTTAGTCCAACAGAACCACCAGAAACTGGAAACTAGTAATGTGTGTGTGAAAGAACTCTTGCTCTGTTTTTTTTTTCTCTCCCCCTTTACTCTCCCCTGATTCTCTCTTTTATCTTTCTTTTTCTGCTTCTGGGCATAACAGAATTCTGTTATGCTTTTCTGGCATGTGTCAGAACCCTGTTATGCTTTTCAGAGAAAGCGTACCTTCAGAATCAGCAGTGAGGAGCGTGAGAGTCTGCGCATGTTTGCGCGTCTCTGCGCTTGGCTGCGCCTGTCTGTACCTTCAGTGGTACGAAGTGCTCTTTTGTCTGGACCGCACCCCTCTCAGATGATGACACGTGGAGGCCTGCAACTCACATCTAACCACACACGTGTCACTCACTGGAAGGGCTCTAGCGCTTCTCTTTGTGTGCCTAAGTTACGCCCTTGCGGAATAACTTAGGATGTTTCTCTTATCTGGGCAAGTCGCATACTCCTAGGAAAACGTCGGGTGCGGCTGGTCTAGGCACACTCACCAAACGTTGCTCTCTGCGTGGGCGACTTACCCTTCACGATGCCACGCACGTAATGGGTTGAGGGAATCGCCAATCACTGATTGGCTTACTAGTTCCCTCAGGCCACCCTCGTGCGTGATTCCCTGAGGTGTGCTCATGCGAGGTCCATGCGTAACGCTCTCGCTGGGAATCTCAGTCCCAGTTTAACTGCGTGTAACACGAGACCCCGATGACAATACACCCGATGACTGATCAGTGTTTATTCGCTTATTGCGCTCTGCCTCCGGGCGCGAGTCTGGGAACTGGTCTGCTGGTGGCCACTTGGCTACTGACCACCGATCACCATTCTGGGTGATCTGTCCCCCGACCTCTCTGCCGCCTGATCTGTCGGTGGTAACTTGGTTACTGACCACCGATCACCTCTCTTGGCGATCGTCCCCCCGACCTCTCTGCCACCTGGCCCACGTGTCACCCTTCGAGTGGTCCACGTGGTTCCCTGCTGCTGACGTCATCGACTACCGATGACCGATCGGATCAGTAACCTACTTGCACCCTTTCTACTTGCACCCTTTCTCTTCTCGCGAAGAGTTCTTCTAGTGTTCGTTCCCACCAGCGTTTTACCCTTGCGTTACCAGTGGGCCACACGCCTTCAAACCTCCCTGATTCTGTTCATGCATGTCTTCTCGTGCTCCTCCCCCCAGGGTCAACCCCAAGGACCTGTATACTTGGGCTTCGAGCGAGCTTCTTGACGAATGCTCATGCTTACTCTCCACCAGGGCCATAAGGGAACACAAAGGGGATTCATGCTCCTATAATCACCGTGCCTTCGAGAGGAGGCACGACGACGATATTGCTGTGCTCCCTTGCACTCTAGGGGAGCCAGTATGCAGAGACGAACGGGCCAACGACGGGGTCCCCTTCTTTTACTTCTATCAGGTGGTTTTCAAGACCATCGGCGTGCGCCTGCCCTTCTCCAGGTTTGAGAAGGAACTGCTGACGGAGATCAATGCCGCTCCGGCCCAGTTATATCCCAACAGCTGGGCTTTCGTCAAGGCCTTTGACATCCTTTTCGGGTTTCTGGGTTGTGCACCCCCGATTGATATCTTTCTTCACTTCTTTGAGGTGAAGAGGCAGAGGAACAACCTCTGGGTGACCCTCAGTAACGTTCCTGGCAGAGTTCTCCTGACCCCCTTCCAAAACTCATTCACTGGGTGGAAGGGCAGGTTCTTCAAGATCTGCTGCTTTGATCTCGTTCCCTCCGCCTTGGATGGTTTTCCACTGTACTGGGTGAGGGAGACGAGGGCCCTCAAATCCAAACCCTTCAAGAAGCTAGCCCCGAATGACCAGGTGGTTTGTCGGATTCTTGCTGAGGCGGGAGGTTTTGACTCCGCCACCTTGATCAGTTTGGAGCTCAACGCTGGAACTCTCGAGAAGTATATATGTATGAGTCACTGCCCTAGAAACTTCCGCCTTTATTGCTTTCTATCTGTGTGTGTTTTGCTTCATGGCGTCTCTGACACATTCATCTCCCTTGGTGCAGGTTCGAAAATAAACCAAGAGCGGAGGTCACGACTTACCCGAGCTCTGCGGACTGAGAGTGGGGCTTCGTCTTCTTCCCGTGCTGACTCCGATGGCCACTGAAGAGTGGTTCGTTTGTGTTTTTGTATGAGTTGTAATGTTTGCCCTATTCGCATTACTCCCATTTGTATCGAACACTGCTTGTAGAATCAACTTTACTATACCATACTTGGTTTCTGTAACGCTGATGAGAATCAACTAAAGGTGGCTTTTTATAATGAAGAACAAGATCATTCGCCTTCACATTTAAAGTTTTTCTTGTTAATCTTTGCAAAAGATAAAGCCCAAGCCCAAGCCCAAGAAGGCCAAAGCCCACAAAAGCCCAAAGACCATCCCATGAAGGGCAAGGACAAGTTTTAAATAAATATTGTTTAGAAAGGTGCTTAGAGGGAAACATTAGAAACCTCTATTGTTAAAGCATCTTTTAGTCTTTAGTTAGGAGTCTTAGGGGGGGGGTGTTAGTAGATAGGTGTATGAGTAAATAAGGAGGTGCCAAAGTGAGAGAAGGGACCACACCTTCCTCATGTCTTGGTTTAGGCGCCACTTGCATTTGAATTTAGGGGGGAAATTTGAATTGTTTTAGCTTGCATTTTCAGCACCTTAGGCTATAAATAGAGGTGCTCTCTTTGTAAAATTCAGATTGGAATTAATCTAAGAAAACTCTACTCAAATTTTGAGTGACCTTTGGAGAGCTTTTGGAGCCTTCTTCTCTAGTCTTATCTTGATGGATCAATGGAGTCCTCAAGTGGCGGCATCACTCTCATCTAGGAGCATTCCACACTTCTAGTGGCGAGATCATCCATCCTCCTTCCATCTTCATGAGCATTCTCTTCTCCTTCCTTTCTTCTTCTTCAATTGTTCATGTTGCTTTGTGTTCTTGAGTTTTTCAGTTTCGGTTTTTCTATTTTCCAGCACTATGTTCTGTTTCTGTTTTTAATTTCTGTTTTGGTTTGGTTCATTTGATCATTTGTTCAATTCTGTTCGGTCAATTCCAGTTTTAATATCTTTGTTGATTCAATTTGACAATATTTGGTTCATCCAAATGAGTTTGGGATTTGGTACTAGTTATTGGTGAGTTCTTGTCTTAGAACCATGATCCAACTCTAAGAAAAGTGCCTCTATATTTTCCAGCTCAAGGTGATTCCTAAAAATGTCAAGAATCTTGTTCTATGTGGCTATTGGAATCACATCATGTGGTATCATGAGTCTTAGGTTCTTTTTGTTTAATTGTTGAGTTGTGTGCACTTTAATTTCAAGAGTTCTTTAATTTCTTGCAATTTAAGTTTCTGTTTTAGAATTTTAATTGAGTACTCTTGCTGTTTTTCTTTTGCTCCAAGTGTTTGTGGAAAGGTTTATGGCACTCATAATTCTTATGAGTATGGTTGCTCTTTTGGAATGGCATTATCCTTCCTAGAGTTTACCTTAAGCTTCCTTTCACTTGTTACAATTTGTGTTGTGTCTTTTAATTTTGTAATCATGTCAAGTTTTGTCTTAGTCATGTTATTCCATATATGTCATTACTTCTAGTAGTACTTTTATTGTTTTGATTGTTTCTTGCTTTGGTGTCATATAATTTTTTCTGAATTGATGTTAATCCTTTGTGCATTTTCTTTTTAGAATTGAGTTCATACTTGTATTCTAGACCTATACAAGTTTCAATACATCATTTTCTATTATGTCTTTGCTAGTTCATCATCCTGTTTTTTATTCCTATTAGGATTCCTCTGTTTCTGAAAAAAGTGCTTACTGTTTTTCCTTATTGCAATTGATTTACGTACTGTAAAATTCTGAAATTCTGGATTTGAGATATTCAAAGTGTTAGAAAAGAATAGAAAAAAGAATCATTCAAAAATATGAAGTACACAAAAATGATAAATAAAATAAAAAAAAGTGTACATTCCTGCCGAAAAAAAAACGGTAATCTGGCAGTGATTTTAAAAAATTTATTTCTCTCAATTGGCTTACTGTTTTTAATTGATTCCAGTGCCATTTTTGAGTTAACATCTTGAAGTTTCTGTGGTATAAATTTCATAATCCAGTTCGCTCTACAACGTTCCAGTTAAATCAGTGAATATCAAGCACAGTTTGCATAAAAAAAAAAATTTCCAGTAGCTAAATTTTTTGTTTTCTTCATCTACTCTAGTGCTTTTCCTTAGGTATTCTTTTGTGTGCCTACTTTTCTCATTGAGTTCTTTACTTTCTTGATTGTCTTTCATTCTTACTCTTTGAGTTTGTCTTACATATAGTATTCCTTTTGCAATTACCTTTCCTTGCTTATACCTTTTCTTGTTTGTCTTTATTGTTTCTTTGGTTTTGTGGTGGTTTGCTCTTAAGATTGGTGTGCTTGCTTTGACATATTTCATTTGAGGATTCCAAGGCCTCAAGATCAGATTGGTGCAAGAACATTATTTCTTTGAGAGTGATATCTTTTTCAACCTTAGTTCACTTCGGCAGTTTCATTGCCAAAAGCTCACTGTTTTTGCTAATTTTTAACTTGTTTGCTGTTTTTGTGTGTTTGCTGTTTTTAATTACAAATGGCTGGATTTTCAAGTGATGCATCCTACAAGCAGAATTCTCCTTCCAAAGCTTCAATTCTTGGTGAATTACATGAAGCTCAAAGAACAATTAGACGGTTGGAGGAGAAAATGCTAAAGATGGAGGTCCAACAAGCTAGACCATCTCCTTCTATCCATGATGGACATCATTCTCATAGACCATCTTCAAGAGTTTCTTCAAATGATGTTGGCCGTGGAGATGAGCATAGGAGAAGGAGACCTCCACCCCAAGTCCATGGACAAAGACATTATCACCAAGGGGAAAGAATTCACTACGCCAATGGCTTCTACCATGATGCAAAGTCCAAGCTTCCTTCGGTCAAGCTACCTTGTTTTAATGGTTCTAGTGATCCAAATGTGTATTTAGATTGGGAGGCTAAGTGTGAACAAATTTTTGAGATCCATGAGATCCAAGATGAGCATAAGCTCAAGCTAGCCTCCCTAGAGTTTAGTGATTATGCCATGAAATGGTGGCATGGAATTGTAAAGGACATTATCTATCACAAGGGTCCTCCCGTGGACTCTTGGAACTCTTTAAAGGATCATATGCGCGCTAGGTTTGTGCCCCCACATTTTAGGAAAGACCTCATGTTGAGACTCCAACGGTTTCAACAAGGCACGCTAAATGTGGATGAATATTATAAGGAGCTTGAGACGCTTGTGCTTAAAATTGAATTAGAAGAAAGTGAGGAAGCTATGATTGCTAGGTTTGTGAGTGGTCGTAGGAAGGATATTCAAGACATTGTTGAGTTACAAGAGTATTCATCTTTGGGCTCTGTAGTTCATCTTGCAATGAAGGTGGAAGCCCAACTTGCAAAGAAAAATATTTTTAAAAATATTCCCAAAGATGATTACTACAACAATTCTTGGAAGAACAAAAAGTCTTTTTCAAAATTTCCTTCCAAAGATTCTTCTTTCAAACCCAAGGATCCTACGCCATCTACTTCTAGGCCTAAATCCCCAATTAAATCGTCAAGTCAAAAGTGTTTTAAATGTTTGGGATATGGTCACATTGCTGCTAATTGCCCTTCTAAACGAAGTATGTACATGCATGAAGGCATTGTAGTTAGTGAGCATGATTCCAATTAACCTAGGCATTCTTCACCTTCTAGACCATCAAATGAAAATGAGAGTGAAAGTCCTTGTGAAGGTGACTTATTGATGGTAAGACGTATGTTGGGCACAATTCCAAAATCTTTGAATGATACTCAAAGAGAAAATATTTTTCACACCCGATGTCTTATCAACAACAAGTTATGTTCCTTGATTATTGATGGGGGAAGTTGCACTAATGTGGCTAGTACAAGAGTTGTGGAGAAGTTAGCCTTACCCACTATCTCTCATACCAAGCCCTACAAATTACAATGGCTTAGTGAAGTAGGTGAAATCATGGTGAATAAACAAGTCCTCATTAACTTTGCAATAGGAAAGTATAAAGATGAGGTTTTATGTGATGTTGTGCCCATGGAAGCTTCTCATCTTCTTTTAGGAAGGCCTTGGCAATATGATAGACATGTTTTACATGATGGCCTATCCAATACAATGTCTTTTTCCTTCCTAGGGCGCAAGGTTATATTAAAACCCCTCTCTCCCAAAGAGGTTCATGAGGACCAAATAAAAATGAAAACTAAAAGAGAAAATGAGAAAGAAAAAGAAGTAAGTACTACACCGAGTCACACCATTTTCTCCTCTAAATCCATCATGTTGACTCGTGCTATACCTCAAATGGACCCTCCAAGGTCTTCTTCTTCTTTATCTTTTTCATTACCCAAGGTTCCTATTTCAACACCACCTTGGTTAAAATATGTTAGGGATGATTTTTTCATACCTCCTAATGGGTTTAACCATTTAAGAGGTCTTTTTCCCAAAAATATCATCATTCCCAAACACATTTTTCCAACTTGGTCGATTTATAGGACCTCCTTTTCTGCAATCCCTTTGGTTCCATCTGCTAAGTCATGTATTCCTTTTTCTTACACTTTTGTTTGTAAAAGTAAACTAACTTTGTTATATGCAGGGATTCAGAATTCGTGGGCGAATTCTCTCCAACTCGGGGAGTATGATGAGAATCAACTAAAGGTGGCTTTTTATAATGAAGAACAAGATCATTCGCCTTCACATTTAAAGTTTTTCTTGTTAATCTTTGCAAAAGATAAAGCCCAAGCCCAAGCCCAAGAAGGCCAAAGCCCACAAAAGCCCAAAGACCATCCCATGAAGGGCAAGGCCAAGTTTTAAATAAATATTGTTTAGAAAGGTGCTTAGAGGGAAACATTAGAAACCTCTATTGTTAAAGCATCTTTTAGTCTTTAGTTAGGAGTCTTAGGGGGGGTGTGTTAGTAGATAGGTGTAGGAGTAAATAAGGAGGTGCCAAAGTGAGAGAAGGGATCACACCTTCCTCATGTCTTGGTTTAGGCGCCACTTGCATTTGAATTTAGGGGGGAAATTTGAATTGTTTTAGCTTGCATTTTCAGCACCTTAGGCTATAAATAGAGGTGCTCTCTTTGTAAAATTCAGATTGGAATTAATCTAAGAAAACTCTACTCAAATTTTGAGTGACCTTTGGAGAGCTTTTGGAGCCTTCTTCTCTAGTCTTATCTTGATGGATCAATGGAGTCCTCAAGTGGCGGCATCACTCTCATCTAGGAGCATTCCACACTTCTAGTGGCGAGATCATCCATCCTCCTTCCATCTTCATGAGCATTCTCTTCTCCTTCCTTTCTTCTTCTTCAATTGTTCATGTTGCTTTGTGTTCTTGAGTTTTTCAGTTTCGGTTTTTCTATTTTCCAGCACTATGTTCTGTTTCTGTTTTTAATTTCTGTTTTGGTTTGGTTCATTTGATCATTTGTTCAATTCTGTTCGGTCAATTCCAGTTTTAATATCTTTGTTGATTCAATTTGACAATATTTGGTTCATCCAAATGAGTTTGGGATTTGGTACTAGTTATTGGTGAGTTCTTGTCTTAGAACCATGATCCAACTCTAAGAAAAGTGCCTCTATATTTTCCAGCTCAAGGTGATTCCTAAAAATGTCAAGAATCTTGTTCTATGTGGCTATTGGAATCACATCAAACGCCGCTTTACTTTTGCATACATCTCGTATATTGTGCGTTTTTTCCTCCGTCATGTTATTAGCGACGCTTGCGCTTGGGCGATGCCTTTCTTCCTGACGACGCCTTTCTTCTTGGCGACGCCTTCTTTCTTGGCGACGCCTTTCTTCTTTACTGGCGACGCCTTCTTTACTAGCGACGCCTCTCGCCACTTCAAACGGGGAAAAGATAAAGACTGAAAACCAAGGCAAGGTTTTTTCTCAAACTTGTTTTTCTTTTATTTGGGTGACCTCATTAAAAAACCCCGGAAAGGGAAAAAGAGCGTCCCCTTTAACAAGACTATTACATAGCTGTTTTACATAGGTCAACTAAAATAAAACTTCAGGTTGGCTGCATTCCAACTGCGCGGGATGGGACCCCCTTCCAAGGTCTCTAGGTTGTACGAACTGTTGCCCTTATCCTCGGTAACTCTGAAGGGTCCGGTGCACTTGGGAGACAGCTTATTCTCCAGCTCGTATGGGTGGGCTTTCCTCATAACTAGGTCGCCAATCTAGAACTGTCGCGGCTTTACCTTAGAGTTATATTGCCGCTCTACTCTCCTCTTTACCGCTTGGGCTTTTATTCTGGCTTCCTCCCTGGCTTCGTCTAGTAGATCGAGGTTTACCCGCCTTTCTTCGTTGGATTCCTCAACCATAAAGTTTTGAAAGCGTGGCGAGCTTTCGTGTATTTCTACTCGGATCATCGCATCCGACCCATACACCAAACTGAAAGGCGTCTCCATGGTAGAAGATTGGGGCGTGGTGTGGTATGCTCATACGATCCTTGGTACTTCCTCCGCCCACGCCCCTTTGGTCTTCTCTAACCTTCTCTTTAACCCCCTCAGCAGAACTCTGTTTGCTGACTCTACTTGCCCGTTGGTCTGGGGGTGTTCGACTGATGCGAACACTTGCTTGATACCTACCTCAGCGCACAGATTTCTCAACTGCTGACTGGCAAACTGGGTCCCATTATCGGATATCAGGCGCCTAGGTACGCCAAAGCGACACACAATGTTCTTCCACACAAAGTGCTCTACCTTGTGCGCAGTGATCTGTGCCACGGGCTCTGCCTCTATCCACTTGGTCAAGTACTCGATGGCAACGATCAAATACTTCATCTGCCTTATCGCCTGTGGGAACGGACCCAGGATGTCAATTCCCCAGGTATGAAAAGGCCACGGGCTATATATGGATCGCAGTTCTTCTGGCGGCGCCTTGTGCCAGTCAGCGTGCTTTTGGCATTGCTTGCAGCGTTGGGCGTGTCGCGCGCAATCCTTTTTTACCGTTGGCCAGAAAAAACCTGCGCGTATAACCTTGGAGGCTAATGCCCTTCCCCCCACGTGGCTCCCGCAAATGCCTTCGTGGAGCTCCGTCATTATTCTGGTACACTCGTCGCCACTTACACACGTTAAGATAGGGTGAGTGAACCTGTGCCTGAACAACACTCCGTCCACCAGAGTGTATCTTGCGGCATTTCTCTTGACCTTCTTACCCTCTTCATGCTCCACTGGGAGAGCCCCATCTGCCAGGTACCGTCTGTATGCTGTCATCCAGGTGTCCCCTTCGGCTAGGGTACATACCTGCATCTGCCTTTCCCCTTCGGGCATGTCCGCGTACGTGCTGATGCGGGGCATCTTCAGCGTATCTTGGGTCAAAGAGCGATGACTCCTTGGCCTTCCTCTTGTTGTACAAATCTGGAGGACATCCACCCTGTTATCTTCCACGAATTTACGCGGAGCTTTGAGCGTCTCTTGGATCAATGTCCTCTATCTACCCCCCTTGCCTGAGCTGGCCAGCTTCGCAAGCAGGTCGGCTCTGGCATTCTGTTCCCTTGGGACATGTATCAGCTCAAGTGCGTTGAATGCTCCCTTCAATAACTGGACGTATTTCAGATACGCCGCCATCTGTGGGTCCTTCGCCTGGAACTCACCCGACACCTGCCCCGTAATCAGTTGGGAATCGCTTTTCACCAAGAGGTTCTGTGCGCCCACCTCCTTGGCCAGGAGCATTCCTGCGATCAGAGCTTCTTATTCCGCCTGATTATTACTTGCCTTAAAGACGAAGCACAGAGCTTGCTCAATCAGCACGCCATTGGGTCCCTCCAAGACTATTCCCGCACCACTCCCTTGTTGGTTGGAAGAGCCATCAACCGAGAGCAGCCACTGTGAGCCCACATCCACCTCTTGTTCACCTCCGGGCGAGAGTTCTGCCACAAAATCCGCGTATACTTGCCCCTTGATGGATCCTCTGGGCTCATACTGGATGTCGAATTCCGATAACTCCACCGCCCAGCGCACCATCCTTCTAGCTACATCAGGCTTCTGCAGCACCTTCTGTATGGGGAGGTTCGTCATCACTACCACCGTAAAGCTGTGGAAGTAATGACGGAGCCTCCTGGCTAAAAACACCACCGCCAATGCTGCCTTCTCCAACGCCTGGTATCTCGTCTCCGCGCCTTGTAAGGCCTTGCTTACGAAATAGATGGGCTTTTGAATCTGGTCCTGCTCCTGGACCAGATGATAGCTCGCTCTGTCACTGCGAAGTACAGCCGGAGGGGCACATCTGCCACCGGTTTGCAGAGGACTGGTGGCGTCGCCAGGTACTCCTTCAACTTGATGAAAACCGCTTCGCATTCGTCAGTCCATGCGAAACGACTATTTCTCTTGAGGCACTAGAAATATGGGTGCCCCTTCTCTCCTCCGGCGGAAACAAACCTTGAGAGCGCCGCCATCCGCCCCGTCAACTGCTGCACTTCCTTTACCGACGTCGGGCTTCGCATGGCGATGATCGCCGCGCATTTGTCGGGGTTCGCCTCTATCCCCCTCTCTGTGAGCATGAAACCCAAGAACTTACCGGCCTCTACCCCGAAAACACACTTCTCAGGGTTTAGTTTGAGGTGATATTTGGATATAGTGACGAACAATTCCTCCAGGTCTGCCATGTGCTGTGCCCTATCCTGCGACGCCACTACCATGTCATCCACGTAGGCGTATACATTCCTTCCCAGCATGGGCGCCAGGACCTTGTCCATCAGCCTTTAGTAGGTGGCGCCCCCGTTTTTCAGCCCAAAAGGCATCACCTTGTAACAGTAACTGCAATTTTTTAAAGTCTGTGTCATGAATGCAATTTTGCTCTCATCTCTCGGGTGCATTTTAATCTGGTTGTACCCCGAGAATGCATCCAAGAAACTTAGCACCTTGCAGCCGGATGCACTATCCACCAACACGTCGATACTAGGCAGTGGGTACGAGTCCTTCGGGCACGCCTTATTTAAGTCCGTGAAGTCCACGCACATCCTCCACTTTCCATTCGCCTTCTTTACTAGGACGACGTTAGCTAGCCACTCTGGGTATTGGATCTCCCTGATGTGGCCATCACTTAGCAGCTTCTGCGTTTCCTCCCTTACCACCATCTGCCTTTCTTCGTTGAACTTCCTCCTTCTTTGGCGGACGGGGCGGACCGTGGCGTCCATGCTGAGGTGATGACATAGGAAATCAGGGTCGATGCCGGGCATATCCGAGGCAGACCATGCGAAAGCATCCAAGTGGCGTGAAATCTCCCCTGCCACCCCCTCCTGTTCTTCCTGGCTCAGCAAACGCCCTAGCTTAAACGTTTTGCCGCCTATCTCCCTCTCCACGGCATTAGCCGCCTGTTGATCCATGTTATCATCCTCGACGGGCGCCGCCTCTTCCACGGGCGCCGCGTCGTCAGGGCCTTCTTCCATGGTTGTATCTGCTTCGGGCATCGCCCTCACGGGTATGGCCTCGTTAGGCGTCGACCCAGCGGGCGTCGCCTCAATCATCGTCGTGTCGGCACTTGGCGGACGCTCATACACCATGAACACGCCTCTCTTCGTTTTCAGGCTGTTCTCATAACATTTCCTCGCCTCCTCCTGGTTTGACTTGATGACTATCACTTTGCCACTGAGGTCCGGCAGCTTCATCTTCATATGGCGCGTGGAGGCTACTGAGTTCAGCCTATTCAACGCCGGTCTGCCCAACAAAATGTTGTAGGCGGAGTTGGCATTCACGACCAAGTACCGGATGCTTTCGGTACGCGAGGCTTCTCCATCCGTGAACGTAGTCCTCAACTCCAGGTAGCCTCGGACTTCCACCTGGTTATCCGCAAACCCATACAGGCACCCTGTGTAGGGCCTCAAAAGGTCGGGGGACAACCGTAACTTATTGAATGTCGACCAGAACGTGATGTCTGCTGAACTTCCCTGGTCGACAAGAAATCTGTGCACCTTTCTTCCAGCTGTGACAACCGAAATGACCACGGGGTCATTGTCATGCGGCACCACGTCTCGAAGGTCCCCTCTCGTGAACACGAGGTCCGATTCCCACGGCTCACCCGAGATCTTTTCTTCGATCGAGTTGACTCCCCTCGCGTATTTCTTTCGCTGGGAGGCGGTGGGTCCTCCGCCGGAAAAACCTCCAGCTATGGTATGGACCTCGCCGAGAACCGACGTCTCGTGTGCTTGTTCTTCCGCTGGCGGCGGCAGGGCGGCGGTCGTGGCGGGTTCCGCGATATAATCCTTCAAAAACCCGGTTCTCACCAGCTCATCTAGCTGGTAACCCAGCGACAGGCAGTTATCAATGTGGTGACCGAAAGCCTCGTGGAACTCACACCAACAGTCTTTCCGAGGCCCCAACACCTCATCAGACTTCGCCGGTCGCCTCAACCTCTCAGCTATATTAGGCACGGCGATCAGGTCCTTCAATTCCACCACAAAATTGTATCTCGCCGGCCTCGCCCTCTCTCTGGCCGGGCGATCGCCTCCCGCTGGACCCCGGGGCTGGGCTTTCTGGCCTCGTAGGGGCGTCTCCCCTCTGGTTTCTTCCTTCCCGTCGTGGTCTCGTTGACCCTGGCGGGTTGAGTTCGCGTCGGTCCTCTCCGGCGCGAGGGCACGACGCTGGTGCGCTTCACACACAATGTTCAACCGCCCGACGTCGTAGTTCAGCGAAAGTCCTAGGGCGGTTGCGGATGATGGATTCGCCAAAAGGGCCGGGGCATACACCTTTCACGAACGCGTACACAATCATGGGCTCCTCTGACGTACCAACCTTTACTACCTGGGCCCCGAAGCGGTTGATGTCTCCCCTTGATACTGTTTCACATCAAACAGATCGTAGGAAACCGGCGGCGGGGCCTTGTTTGCTAGGTATTGTTCCCTGAACAATCGTGACAGTTGTCGGAAGGAGGTGATATGGCCGTCCGGGAGGCTGATAAACCAATCCATAGCCATCCCCGTCAGGGTGCTCATAAAGAGCTTGCACTTGGCAGCGTCGGAGCCGCCTACCAGGACCATCTGTGTGTGAAATGCAGAGAGATGCGTCTCAGGATCCTCCATCCCGGTGAAGATCACCTTAGGCCCCGTGAACGTGTTTGGGATCACTGCATCCAGAATCTCCTGCGAGAAGGGAGTGGAAAACTCCCTTGGCGGGGAGAGGTTCTCCATCTCGTCATGTTCACGTTGCCCCCGATTATTTCGCAAACCCCGGCGCAACTCCTCACTTATACGATGGAGCTCTTCGTTCCTCACATGCGAGGCTTCGAGACCTGCTTGCATGCGTTCCTATTCTAGCTTCGACTCCGCCATATCATCTTGCAGCCCCCGCATTATCTCCAGGACCTGCTGCATGGACAGTTCCGTTGGGGCCGCGCGTGCAGTACCTCGTCTTGTGGTGGCCATTTTCACGGTCTCCTCAAACCTCCTCCAACGTTACCATAACTTGATAGGTCTTCTCAAACTTGCGATGGGACTGATGTTTTATATCTGCCCCACGGTGGGCGCCAAATGTTCCGTCCGGTTGACCTGGGACGTCTTCGTGCGCGACCTCAACCGTCAGCTAGGGACTCCTTCCCACTGGTTACCTGTGGATTCCTGCAAAGAAGGAAAAAAGGGCGCCCTAGCGGCCGTTTGCACTCCGACGCTCAAGTCAGCCAGCAAGAAACACCAAAAACTATGCACCTCCGTATTAGAGCACCGCGTATGGCACTCTGAAGGTGGTAAAAAGGAAACTGTGTCTAGTGTGTATTTCTCCTTCTAGCAAAGATCTTTCCCTAGTCCCTTGTGCGTAACCTCAAGGCTCGAGCAAGCGACTAGAGAGTTTCTGGGAAATTTGCCAAAAGTTCCAACCCTGTTCCCAACATTCTCGGCGCTATTTAAACTACCCTAGCATTTAAAGCGCCTTAAAGCGCTTTTAATCATAAAACGTAACGCATTTAATTAGCGCGTCTAATTAGAAAACGTAGCGCATTTAAGACGTTGAAACGCTTGGGAGCCTTTATAGTACCTTAAACGCTCGAAACAAAAATTGTATTAAATGACTTTAATTACCTGGTACCTGACTAAATGGTGTTTCTATTCTGACCTAGCTGTCGTACACGTGGAGGGCCTCACAACGCCATGACCCCATCTAGGGACGTTTCTTCGCGTGAGTCCTCCTGCTTGGGAGTGCTACTGCGCAAGGGGTGACTTTTTGGGTGCCAACTCATGCCCCCAATAATCTAGTCACTCACTTTGAGAGCATATCTGCCTTCCTCTCGTACCCTGCGCCTGGCTACCCTTGGCGTGACCCTCCTCTTGAGTCGTATCTGTCCCAAAGGCGTCTCTGCGGCGACAGGGGTACTTCACGAGTTAGGTTGCCCTACGCTGGTGCTACCACTATGGCCTTGAAGCCACCTTTATCTTCTCTTCATCACTACTCCGGATTTATCGGGACTTGAGGCCTTCTCACGGCGTCGCTCCCTCCATGGTCTTTCCTACCCATGGGTATCGGGGAACCACACTGTGATCGCCTTGTCTTAGTGATATTTAATCTTGGCGACGCCATGGTTGGGCGACGCCTTCACCTAGGCGACGCCCTGCCTTGGCGACGCTTCCTCGTGGCGACGCTGGCACTTGGCGTTTCTTCACCTAGGCGACGCCTTATGTTGACTTTGAGTCCAGATGTTGACTTTGACCTTGACTTTGTCAACGCCCGGATACGGGACGGTACAGAATCTTTGGGGCACGCCTTGTTGAGGTCTGCGAAGTCGACGCACATTCTCCACTTCCCATTCGCCTTCTTCACTAAGACCACATTAGCCAGCCACTCAGGGTATTGAATTTCCCTTATGTGTCCGGCACTCAACAACTTCTTTGTTTCTTCTTGCACGACGAGGCGCCTCTCCTCGTTGAACTTCCTCCTCCTCTGTCGTACAGGACGAACCTTAGGGTCCATGGTGAGATGGTGGCATAGAAAATCTGGGTCGATGCCTGGCATGTCCGAAGCGGACCATGCAAATGCGTCCAGGTGGCGCGAGATTACCGCCGCCACCTCATCCTGCTCCTCTTGGCTCAGCAGTCGCCCCAATTTGAAGATCTTGCCCATAATCTGACTCTCCACCACGTTTTCCGCTGGCTCGGGTCGCCTGTCCTGAGCGCTCTCAGCGCGAGACTCACTTCCCCGGCCTTCTCTTCTAGGCGTCGCCTCTGTGGGCGAGGCATCCTCGGATACTTCTTCCGTTGGCGAGGCGTCCCCGGATACTTCTTCCATGGGCGAGGCCTCACCAGGTACTCCTTCCAAGGGTGCAGCCCCCTGGGCGCTTCCTCCGCGGGCACGGCCTCGGCAGGCGTCGCCTCCACGGGTTCTGCCTCCTCCAAAGGCTCCACCTCCATGGGCGTCTCTGCAATGGGCGGGCGTTCCATCACCATAAACACTCCCCGTTTTGTTTTTAGGCTATTGTCGTAGCACTTTCGGGCCTCCTCCTGAACTGACTTGATCATGATCACCCGTCCACTAAGATCTGGCAACTTCATCTTCATGTGGCGTGTGGAAGCCACTGCCCTTAGCCTATTCAATGAAGTCCTTCCCAACAAAATGTTGTAGGCTAAGTTGGCATTCACCACTAGGTATCGGATGCTCTCGGTACGTGACGTCGTTCCATCTGTACACGTCGTTCTCAACTCCAGGTAGCCACGTACCTCCACCTGGTCCCCCGCGAACCCATACAGACATCCCTTGTATGGCCTCAGCAGGTTAGGGGACAACTGCATCTTGTTGAATGTGGACCAGAACATGACGTCGGCGGATCTGCCCTGGTCCACGAGGACTCGGTGTACCCTTCTCCCAACGGTGACGACCGAAATGACCATGGGGTCATTATCATGGGGGACGACGTCGCGTAGGTCAGCCTTTGTAAACACAAGGTCTGACTCCCACGGGTCATCCAGTCCTTCCTCAGCTACTGAATTCACCGATCGCACGTACCTCTTGCGCTGATAGGAAGTGCATCCTCCTCCTGAGAAGCCACCAGATATGGTGTGCACTTCTCCATGGATCGGCATCTCATGTGCCTGATCCTCCTCTGGTACCGTCAGGGCCGCGGCCGTAGAAGACCCGGCCAGATAGTCCTTTAGAAAACCATTATTCACAAACTCGTCCAACTGATGGCCCAGCGCCAAGTACTTGTTGATGTGATGCCCGAACGCTTGGTGGAACTCGCACCACACGTCCTTGTGGAGTCCCAGCACTTTATCAGCATTCACTAGGGGCCTCAGCCTGTCTGCTATGTTAGGCACGACGATTAGATCCTTCAACTCTACAACAAAATTATGCCTCAACGGCCTATTCCCCTCCCTCGCCGGCCTATTCCCCTCCGTTCGCCCCCTCGTCTGGGGCCTCCTCGCCTCGTATGGGTGCTTCCTCTCTTGAGCTTTCCTTCCGGTCACGGCCTCGTTCACCCTAGCGGGCTATGCACGCGACGGTGCCCTCGGGCATGCGGGTGCAACGCTCGTGCGCTTCTCGCACACCTCGCCCTCTGTGGCGATGTGCTCCACCGCGCAACGCCTTATTTCTGCAAAGGTAAGGGGGCGGCTTCCGATGATTGACTCACAGAAAGGTCCGGGGCACATCCCCTTCCTGAACGCGTAGACGATCATTGGCTCCTTCGTGGTGCCAACCTTCACCACTTGCGCCCCGAAGCGATTGATGTATTCTTTCAATGTTTCGCCTTGATACTGCTTTACGTTGAATAAATCATACGATACCGGTGGCGGAGCCCGGTTCGCTATGTACTGTTCGCAAAACAGCTGTGAGAGTTGTGCGAAGGAAGTGATATGGCCGTCTGGAAGGCTGATAAACCAGTCCATGGCCATTCCAGTCAACGTGCTCATGAAGAGCTTGCACCTTACGGCGTCGGAGCCGCCTACCAGCATCATCTGCATGTGGAACGCAGTGAGATGTGCCTCAGGATCCTCCATTCCCGTGAACGTCACCTTAGGACTTACGAACGTGTGAGGGATCACCGCCTCCATCTGCTTCACGTAGCCCTCGGTGGTGTGAAACATTCACGATCATCTGCTTCACGTAGCCCTGAGTGGTTGCGCAACCCGCGACGCAACTCCTCATTCGTACGGCATAACTCTTCATTCCTCACCTGTGATGCTGCGAGATCTGCCTGCATGCGCTCGTGCTCAACCTTTGATGCCGCCATCGCTTCCTGCAGGCCTTGCATCATATCCATGACCTACTGCATGGTCATGTCACCGCTCTCAGCGCGCGTCGAACTTTGCCTTGTTGTCCTCATTTCTTGCGGTTTCTTGGAAATCTTCATCCTGTAACGGTGGTTCTTGACAAATCTTTCGGTGAAAAACGAACGGAATGAAGAACGAACAGTAGAAACTGATCAAAACCGAAAGAGAACGGTGGAAACTGAACCGAACTGAAGAACAATCGGTGAAAACTGAGCTGAACAGAAAAATGTTTGGTGAAAACTGAGCAAACCACGAACAAACCACGAGCAACGGTGGAACTGAGCAAACTTCCACGATGAACGGTAAGCTGAACTAAACTTCAACAACGAACAACGAAAACTTGAACTGGACCGAAAGCAATCGGTGAAACTGTGTAAACTTCACGATGAACGATGGATCTTGCAAGATTCTTGGAAAACTCTCTCGAAAAATGCTACTGAACTCCTGAACACTTGCGGAGGGACTGATGTTTTAGATCGGCCCAGGGTGGGCGCCAAATGTTCCTGTCGGTTGACCAGAACGTGCTTCGTGCGTAACTGTGACTTGCGTATCAAGGACACCTTCGTCTTGGTTCCAGATCTTCACCCTACACTGCCGTGAGTACCTGAAACAGAGAGAACAAAGGGCGCCCTCGCTGTCGTTTGCACTCTGACGATCAAGTCAGTAAGCAGAAAACACCAAGCACCTCCGTATCAGAACACCGTAACTGCGATGTTCTGAAGGCGCGTAACTGTCTTGTAACTAACTTCTCTCTCCAACTCAAATCACTCGTGTGTACAGTGTGTAAGCGTGCAAATGATTAGAGCATGTGTAAAAAACGTACCTCACTAAGCTTTCAGAAAAGCTTATATACCTTGGGTTTCAGTGCTTACTACCACGTGGCCTTTCTGACTTAAGCGCAACTCCATGTGGAAGGCCTTACGACGTAGTAACCCAACTTAGGGAAATCCCAGCGTGTAAGTCTTCCTTCCTCGAAGTGCATCCGGTGTAAGGGGTGACTACCTGGGTGCCAACTCATGCGCCCCAGCCTCTAGTCACTCGCCCTGGGAGTGTGTCAGCCTTCCCCTCGTACCATGCACATGGATTATCCTTGGGCGTGGCCCTCTCCCGGGTTGTATCCGTCCCAGGGATTCTCCAGAGGTGGCGTGGGTACTTCACGAGTCAGGTTACTCCCTACTGGTATTGGGAATATGGCCTTGAAGCCACCTTTCTCTTCTCTTTATTACTGTTCTGAGGTACCGGGGCCCGAGGCCTCCTCGCCCGTACCATGGCCTCTTATCGTGTCGCCCCCTCCACGGTCTTCCCTACCCGTGGGTATCGGGGGGTGGCATCATCGGGGCGAAAACATGCTCTTAGGCCAACGAGTCGCCATTGAGGTGGGAGACGTTTAAATCTGTCGACTCCTACACCTGGCGACGCCCATATCTGGCGATGCCCAAAGCGGTCAACACTGACTCTCCTCCTTGGAGCCCCCCTTGGTGGGTCCCACCACATGTTTGACTTTGACTTTGGTCAACGCCCGAGGACAGATCGGTACATTAATAATATTAATAATATTAATAATTGATCCTGTCGTCAACTCAAGCGTGGAGGAATTACTTTGTCGCTTCCGTACCCCGCCTATGCAACTGTGCTATCCGCAAGAATGCTCTTAGGACCTTCTCCGGGAACTTCAAACGCAACTTGCAAAACACACAGACGGCGCCTCTAGTGGCCGTTTGCACTCCGACGCTCAAGTTAGGTCACAGAACCACCAACAAAAATGTCACTGAATCTCTCTCTGATTCTCCTTTTTTCTCTCTCTCTGTCTGTGCCTAACAGAATTCTGTTACGCTATCCTCTGCGTGTGTCAGAATTCTCTTACGCTATGGTGCGAAAACGTACCAAAATGAGTAAAAACGTGGGTGTGTCTTTAGCGCAAGAACGCAACTACTTTACAACTTAACTGAAATAAAATTTCAAGTGGGTGGCGTTCCACGTTCTGGGGATTGCTCCTCCATCCAGAGTTTCCAGCCGATAGGCTCCATTCTCCGATGCCTCAACCACTCTGTATGGACCTGTCCACTTTGGAGACAACTTGTTTTCCATCTCATTCTGATGCGCCTTTCTCATCACCAGATCACCTTCCTGGAAACGCCTGAGCCTCACCTTGGAGTTGTGCCTCCGTTCTACTCTTCTCTTGACGGCTTCAGCACTAACTCTGGCTTCTTCTCGCACTTCGTCCAGTAGGTCGAGATTCACCTTTCGTTCTTCGTTGGATTCTTCGGCAACGAAATTCAAAAACCTGGGGGAGCTCTCCTGTATCTCCACGGGAATCATGGCATCTGTCCCGTAGACAAGGCTAAAGGGTGTCTCATGGGTGCTGGACTGTGGAGTGGTATGGTAGGACCATACGATTCTGGGAACCTCCTCTGCCCAGTTTCCTTTAGCTTTCTCTAGTCTTCGCTTCAGCCCCCTGAGCAGTACTCGGTTGGCTGACTCCACCTGCCCATTGGTTTGTGGGTGTTCCACTGAGGCGAAAACCTGTTGTATCTTTAACTCCTCGCACATCTTCCTTAGCTGATGACTTGTGAACTGGGTGCCATTGTCGGAGACCAGCCTCTTAGGTACTCCGAAACGACAGACAATGTTCTTCCAGACAAAGTGCTCGACTTTCTGTGCGGTGATGTGCGCGACTGGTTCTGCCTCCACCCACTTGGTGAAATACTCGATGGCCACGATGAGGAACTTCATCTGCCTTATCGCCAGGGGAAAAGGTCCTAGGATGTCGATTCCCCATGTGTGAAATGGCCACGGGCTATGGATGGACTTCAACTCCTCGGGAGGTGCCTTATGCCAGTCTGCGTGAAGTTGACACTGTTTGCAACGCTGAGCATACCTCACGCAGTCTTCCTTCATCGTTGGCCAGTAGTAACCCGCGCGGAGGATCCTACTTGCCAAAGCGCGACCACCTACATGACTTCCGCATACCCCCTCGTGTAGCTCTGACATAAGTCTAGTGCATTGCTCGCCATACACGCAGATCTGCATAGGATGAGAAAACCCAAATCTAAACAGGTTCCCATCAATCAAAGTAAACTTACTCGAGCTCCTCTTTATTCTTTTTGCCTCTGTCGGGTCAAGTGGGAGTACACCATCTTCTAAGTACAACTGGTACGGTGTTATCCACGTGTCGGGCTCCCTAACAGCGCAGACTTCCATCGCCTCATCGGTCTTTGCCGGTCGCGCTCTAACCCTCGACGCTTTCAACGTCTCTTGAGTCAATGAACGATGACCGATCGTCAGACGCTCCATCGATTTGTACACTTGAAGTACCTGGTTGTCTGACACGAACGCTCGCGGTACCTTCAAGGTCTCCTGAATGACGGTCCTCTGTTTTCCCCCCTTGCCTGAGCTGGCCAGCTTGGCAAGCAGGTCTGCTCTGGCATTTTGAACAGATAAGGGGGCACTCTTTTCCCTAAGGAGGGTTTTTAACGAGGCCACCCAATGAAAAGATTATCAGCATATCAAGTGTGCGAGAGTTTTCAAGTTAAAATCCTCGTCGCCCCAGGTTCGAGTGCAGGTGATCGGTTAGGCCTTATTCGCCCTAGGCGCGAGTATGGGCGCTAATCTAAGTCCTCCTCACCCCAGGCGTGAGTGCAGGCGACTAGGGTTTGAAAAGCCAGGGGTGCTAGTAAGACCAAGAGAGGGAAAGGAAGGATTTCGACAAATGTCCTTACCCACTTGGCATATACCAATATTGGCCCAGTAAAGCTCTTAGTTTAAACCCTTCTCACCCCAGGAGTGAGGCAGGTAAAGAACGACCCGATCCGCCCAAGGTTGATGACCTTGGGGAAGGTAAGAGGGGCTATCGAGAAACACTCTTCTTCCCCCAAAACAAGGCATCACCTCTGACGATTGATGTCAAAGTCCTTTATGCACTTAGTGCTAGAGCGACAGAGAAGCAAGGTGAAGACCGAAGAACGATGACTGATGAGTTGTTGGTGGATATGCTAGTGGGTAGTGCCTTGTCAGAGGAAGCTTTTCCAAACAAGTTCTTACACAACAAGCCGAAGCAGACAGACTATGCCTAGTCAGTCATCTAGTACGAAGCTGTGCATAAGAACTGTTAAAGACAAAGCTAAGGGAGTTGTTAGTCGTGATCAAGGTAGAGGCCAAGATCAAAGAGTACAGATCGCTCTAAACCTAAGCTAGTTAACAGTTAGTTGTGTGCAAAAAGAAAGATGAAGCTTAAGAAGATACGAGAGAAGAAACATATAGCTGAAGCAAGTATATATTCACACCAAGGTCTATACAAGTTTCAAGTACAAGAATTGTGCAGAAATATGAAATTACAAGAAGAAAACTCAAGAAGGAGGAATGAGCTTGCCATCTACCACTTTGTGGTAGATGCTGAACTGCGTAAGGTCCAAATCTGGAAGAATGCAACGAATCTGCTCGAATGCCAGCTCGAACCCATCAGCAAGGGCGTCAGCACCCACGTTCGTAAGTTCGGCGTTCTCACTTCGAGCTCTTGCTTTGAAGTCTCCAAGGCGTTCTTCTCAGTGGTGAGGGAAGCAATGGAAGAGGCAGCTTCTTCCAATTTGCCCTTCGCTTCGGCAAGCTCGACCTTCACTGCAGAAAGCTCGCTCACTGCCTTCTCAAGTTTCTTCCCCCCATCAGTGGCCTCCTCCTTGGTAGACTTGAGATCCCCCGCTAGTTGTGAGTTCAGTTGGCGTAGGGAGGATGTCTCAGCCTCCAGGTTGATTATCTTGCTCCTCAGCTCCACCACTTCGCTGTCCAGAGTATTGACAACTTGCCCCATCAAGATCTCAGTCTTGATGGTCTCTTGGACCTGCGATAGGTACTCTTTCCTGGATTTTTCCACCGTATCCCTCATCAGGGCTATGGACCCTTGGGCAGCCTCAAAGTCACTCTGTAATGACTCCTTGTCGTGCTCAAGCTCCTTGACCCTCTTCTCCAGGACCAGTTGCTTGCGGTGCTTGGTGGAAAACTCTAGGGAAAGCACTATATGCTTGGCCAGGTGCATGTCCACCTCTTGCCCACTCCATTCGAGAAGCTCCCGGCTGCGTATGAAATGTCGAAACAAGACAATGACTCGACTGAAGTTTTCATTGCTAGCACCAGAGGTTGGCGGTGGTGGTGATGTAGGAAGTCTTGGGAAACCCCCCGAGTGGGCAGAACCACTCCCAGCAGGTGGAGTGGGTTGACCAATAGCTTGGCCCGCTGGGGGCGGGGGTGGAAGTGATGTTGGAGACGGAAGTTGGGGCGTTGGAGATGGTAGGCGCTGAGGGGAGGGGGAGGAAGTTGGTGCTGGGGCAGGTTGAGTAGAAGGAGGTGGGGGTGAACCCTCCTCGATCTGCACCACTTCGATTTCCCCAGGCCTAAGGGATGAAGCCCCCCCCAACCTTTTGGTGTTTCCTCTTGCGATGTATAAGAGGAGAGCCAGAACTCTCCTCTTCGGTTAAGGGGGTAGGAGCAGCAGCGGCCGCAGCAGTTGCGGGAAAGGCCTTTGCTAGCCTTCTTCTCTTCTTCTCTGGCTCGGGGCCTTCAGCTGGCGCGACCGAGAGAGGTGGAGCCGTGATGGGCTCGGTGGTAGAGGAGGAAGAACCAGTCTCCTTGGCACCCCTGGTCCGGGAAAGCTCCAGTAGTGCCCTCCTCCTATCTTTCCCTGAAGTCATGTCTACATCAAGGGTAAAAAGAAGAGTTAGATGGCATAATTATGCAAGTGGATAAAATGTTATGCAAGTATGCATGAGAGTGTGCAAGTATTCTAAGAGTTTCTTGCGTCAAAGACTTATGGCTTCTCGCTGCTCTCTCCGTCGACCTGCTTATCTGAAGGACCAGGTGATCTGCTACAAATGCCCTCGGCGTCTTCAGAGTTTCTTGAATCACTGTCCTCTGCCTACCCCCCTTGCCTGAGCTGGCGAGCTTAGCAAGCAAGTCAGCTCGGGCATTCTGTTCTCGGGGCACATGCACTACTTCAAAAGAGGCAAAGGAACTCTTCAATTCCTGCACATACGCCAAGTAAGCCGCCATTTGTGGATCTTTAGCCTGGAACTCGCCTGTTACTTGCCCTGTGACTAGCAGCGAGTCACTCTTAGCCATCAGCACTCTGGCTCCCATTTCCTTAGCCAGTAGAATCCCGGCCATCAGCGCCTCATACTCTGCTTGATTATTGCTGGCTTTAAAGGCAAACCTCAAAGATTGTTCAATCAGCACACCGTTGGGTCCTTCCAATATGACTCCAGCACCGCTACCCTGCTGGTTCGACGATCCATCCACCGAGAGTACCCAACGGAAGTCGTCACCTTCAACCCGCGTTGCCTCGGATGAGAGCTCGACTACAAAATCTGCAAAGATTTGCCCTTTGATCGGGCCTCGAGGCTCATATTTAATGTCAAACTCTGACAACTCCACTGCCCACTTCACCATTCTTCCTGCAACGTCAGGTTTCTTCAAGACCTTCTGGATGGGCAGGTCAGTCATCACCAGTATCGTGAAACTGTGGAAGTAGTGGCGCAACCTCCTCGCCGAAAACACCACGGCCAACGCAGCCTTCTCCAGGGCCTGATACCTCGTTTCTGGGCCCTGCAACACTTTACTCACGAAATAAATAGGCTTCTGAGCCTGGTCTTGATCCTGGGCGAGCACGGCGCTCACCGCCCTCTCAGTCACCGCGAAATACAATCTGAGAGGGATTCCCGCCAGTGGTTTGCACAGAACCGGCGGGCTCGCCAAATATTCCTTCAGCTTGACGAAAGCTTCCTCGCACTCTTTCGTCCAAGCGAACTTGTTATTGCGCCGCAGACACTAGAAATAGGGATGTCCCTTTTCTCCGCTTGCTGACACGAAGCGAGATAGGGCTGCCATCCGACCTGTCAGCTGCTGGACTTCTTTCACTGTAGCCGGGCTTCTCATCGCCAAGATGGCGGCACACTTGTCCGGGTTGGCTTCTATTCCTCTTTCAGTTAAGAGAAAACCCAAAAATTTTCCAGCCTCCACGCCGAAAATGCATTTCTCCAGGTTGAGCTTCAACTTGAACTTGGCGATCGTCGTGAACAATTCTTCCAAGTCTGCAACGTGCTTGCTTTTCTCCTGCGAGGTCACGACCATGTCATCGACGTAAGCTTGCACGTTCCTTCCCAGCATTGGTGCAAGTACTCGATCCATCAGCCTCTGGTACGTGGCCCCCGCGTTCTTCAGCCCAAACGGCATCACCTTATAGCAGTAGCACGACCTCTCCGTCATGAAGGCTGTTTTCTCTTCATCCATGGGATGCATCTTGATCTGATTATAGCCCGAGAAGGCATCCAGGAAACTCAGCAGCTTGCACCCTGCAGCACTATCAACCAGGGCATCAATGCTTGGTAAAGGATACGAATCCTTTGGGCAAGCCTTATTCAGATCGGTGAAATCGACGCACATGCGCCACTTCCCGTTGCTCTTCTTCACCAGCACGACATTTGCCAACCACTCAGGGTACTGGACTTCCCTGATGTGGCCTGCAGCGAGGAGTTTCTGGGTCTCGTCCTTGATCGCCTGCCTCCTCTCTTCATTAAATTTCCTCCTTCTCTATCGCACCGGTCTCACCATGTTGTCCATCGCCAGATGATGGCACAAGAAGTCGGGATCGATCCCAGGCATGTCCGAAGCGGACCAGGCAAACGCGTCCAGATGCCGTTCAATCACCTTGGCAATCTGGTCCTGGAGATCGACCTCCAGAGATCTTCCGAGCTTGAAAACCTTCCCCCCGATCTCCTTCTCGAGCCACTGCTCGACAGGTTTGGGCCTGGATTCTCTAGCGATCACCGCTTTGGCGATCCCAGTTCCCTTGCTTCCTCCAGGCGATTCCGCGCCTCTTCTTCCTCCAGGCCAGCATTCCCCTCCCCCAGCTCAGCATCTACCATCTCTACGTCCCTTCCGGCGGCTTCCTCTATTACCGGCGGTCTGGGCTTCACACCGGGAGGCGGGGTGGTCGTTACATAGCTCACTGATCTTTTATTTTTCAGGCTATTTTCATAGCACTTTTTCGCTTCTTTCTGATCGGACTTTATCGTGATCACCACCCCTTCCATGGACGGCAGCTTCACCTTCATGTGCCGAGTCGATGGAATTGCGCCTATCGTGTTAAGAGTGGGCCTTCCCAACAGGATGTTATATGCTGAAGGGGCGTTTACGATGAGGTACTTGATTTTCTCCGTCCTCGACCCAGCCTCATCGGTAAACGTGGTTCTCAGCTCAATGTACCCCCTGACCTCCACCTGGTCGCCAGCGAACCCATACAAGCACCCTCCATAGGGTCTTAGCTGGTCAAGGGGCAATTCCAACTGCGTGAAAGTCGGCCAGAACATTACGTCTGCCGAGCTTCCTTGGTCCACCAGAACTCTATGGACCTTCCTTCCCGCCGTGATCAATGAAATAACAATGGGATCGTTGTCATGAGGCACAACGTCCCGAAGATCCTGCTTGGTGAACGTAATGTCCACTTCCGGCGAGTGATCTTCAAACATGTCCACTGACATCACCGATCGCGCGTACTTTTTCCTCTGCGATGCGGTGCATCCACCACCTGAGAAACCCCCTGCAATGGTGTGGATCTCCCCATGGATAGGCATCTCGTGTTGCTGGGCTTCTCCACCTGCCGGCTGGGAACTCGACGCTCCTCCGGGCTGGATCGGCGCCGCTCTGTTCTTTTGCAGGTTCTTGAGGTGGATCTTGAAGAAGGACGGAGGTTTGAAGCGGTGCACACGTCGATCCTTTGACGAGGCAGGTTCCAACGTTCTGGTCAACAGGCAGGATCACTCATTCTCTTCTGATTCATTTGACATATTGATAATTTTTGAAGTGGATTTGAGATGATTTTTGAAGAGAAACTGTGAAGAAAGTGAGGTTGTTTAGATTAAGGTAAATAGAGTAGAAAGTGTGGAGAAAGTCGATAGTTTGTGAGTGATATGATGAATATGATTAGAAATGTTTTTTTTTTTAATTGAAAAAAGTGTAAATTTACAAATTTATCCTTGAACTTAAAAATTATAGAAAATTAATTTGTTTGATTTTTTTTTAGATTATAATTATTTTTTAATTAAAATATTATATTATTTTATAATAATTATTAATTTATAATTCTATTTCTATTTTTTAGGTTTAAATTGTAATTTTAATGAACATAAACATTATTATAATTTGAGAATAAAATAAAAAAGAGTAATAAAGTAAATTACAAATAACTAATTATATATATATAATAAAGCGTTCTCGATTTTCATGATGTATCCATTTTATTCTTTCTATAACCGTGTTATCTTTCTCCGTCGTAAATGCTCTCTTTTTTTTTTCATGAAAACAAACGTAGCAAGTGATTGTACAAAACAAGAATGTTTTCTTTTTTGTAAACTTATAATTTTAATAAAAGTAAACTAAAAAATATATTTCTTAAAAATATATTTCTAACTCAAATGTAAGTAAAGGTATATAATTCCATACAAATTAAAGTTGTCAGGTAAGTTTAATGTTCTTAATTTCATAAATAAAGAAATAATTTTCCAAATTACTTTTCTAAATATTTAGAGGATGATGACTGGGTTTAAATAAAAGGTATTCTAAAATGACAGTATTAATTAACCCGATTTCTGGAATTCATCACGGAACATATAGGGGTGTTGCAGGAAGAAATATCCCTTCAATGGATTAGGAATTTTTAGGTTTGATTTGGTATGATGTCCAGACGATTGATATTTTGACCCATTTTAAAAATAAAAAATTTAAATATATATATATATATATATAAACAATATTACTTTTTTATTTTTCAAAAATATATTTATTATTTTAAAAAAGACGGACCCACGTATTAGTTTACTACCGGTTCAACTATTAAATCCATATGACTTGCAAGTCAAATGGGTTGGACCATAGTTGTTTGATTCAATTTAGGCTAAGTTTTTTTGTTTCACACACCCAACTCATTTTATAAATTTTTGGAAAATTCTCCTAATGGCTTCTTTCTACACCTCCATAAAATTTGAAAATGTTAAATATACCCTTACCTAGACTTGAAAATGTTAAATATACCCTTGACGTAGACTTGAGGGTTTTTACTCTGTGTGTGAGTCACTTCTTTTCTTTGAGCTCTCTCCTCTTCTTCATTGGCAGTTTGGGTGGTTGGTGATGTTTGTAGTTGGTGGTTGGAGGTGGTAGTTGGAGGTGGTGGCTGGAGGTGAATTGTGCAGGTGAATTGTGCTTATGAGGTTTGTGGCTCTAACCTTCACATTTTTTTATGATATATATTGGATTGTGTGTTTCGATGTACCTTCTTTTGTTGTTTGACACCAGAATGTACATTATGGTACTTGTACCCAGATTCAGGATTGTATATCGGAATGTACAAGTTGGTTTGTATATTCCGGTATACAATCTCAGATCCAGATATACAAACCAGTGTGTACATTCCGGTATACAATCTCAGATAGATGTATAAGTAGTGGATTGTACATTCCAGTATTAAAAAAAAGAGATGCATCGGATTGACCAGTTTGGTAGTGATGTGAGTTGATTTTAGGTTGATGCATTATCTGACACTTTAGAATTAGAATTGAGATTGATTAAGCAATTAAGGTGACAAGTCTAAGGAAAATTCCCACTCGACATTAACTTAACAAGTGTTAAGTAGATGTGAAAGTTCATTTTCATAAGACCAAAAAAAAAAACACAATTATAGGTGAATATGAAAGACAAGAACAAGGTGCGCAAAACAAGAACACAAAACAAGATATATGAACTGATTAAAATCAAGAAACAATACAATTAAACTGATTAGAATTAAGAAACAACACAATTGAACCGATTAGAATTAAGAAACAACACAATTGAACCGATTAGAATTGAAAGAACCGAATAGAAAACAAGTGTTCCGTCCGGTTGACCGGGACGTCTTCGTGCGCGACTTCAACCGTCAGCTAGGGATACCTTCCCACTGGTTGCCTATGGATTCCTGCAAAAAAGAGGACAAAGAGGCGCCCTAGCAGCCGTGTGCACTCCGACGCTCAAGTCAGCCAGCAAGAAACACCAAAAAACTGTCCACCTACGTGTCTGAGCACCGCATGTGGCACTCTGAAGGTGGTAAAATAACTGTGTATATGTGTGTGTTGTCTCCTTCAGGCAAAAATATTCCCCAGTCACTTGTACGTAACCTTGAAGCACGAGCAAGCAACTAGAGAGTTCTCTGGTAAGTTTGCCGAAAGTTCCAACCCCCCTCTTTCCAACATTCTCCGCGCTATTTAAACTACCCAAGCATTTAAAGCGTCTTAAAGCGCTTTTAATCACAAACGTAACGCACTCATTAAAGCGCTTAATTAGAAAACGTAGCGCATTTAAGACGTTGAAACGCTCGGGAGCCATTATAGTACCTGAATGCTAAAAAGGGAAACTGTATTGAATGACTTTTAATTACCTGGCACCTGACTGAAAGGTGTTTCTATTCTGGCATGGCTGTCGTACACGTGGAGGGCCTCACGACGCCATGACCCCATTCGGGGGCGCTCCTGCCCACCTGGGGACGTTTCTACGTGTGAGTCCTCCTGTTGGGAGTGCTATTGCGCTAGGGGTGACTTTTTAGGTGCCAACTCATGCCCCCAAGTATCTAGTCACTTACTTTGAGAGCGTATCTGCCTTCCTTTTGTACTCTGCACCCGGTTGCCCTGGGCGTGACTTTGCTCTTGAGTCGTATCTGCCCCACAGGCGTCTCTGGGGCGGCAGGAGCACTTCACGAGTCAGGCTGCCCTTCACTGGTACTATTACTATGGCCTTGAAGCCACCTTTTCCTTCTCTTTACTACTGCCCCGTGCTATTGGGACCTGAGGCCTTCCCACGGCGTCGCTCCCTCCATGGTCTTTCCTACCCATGGGTATCGGGGAACCACACCGCGATTGCCTTACTTTAGCGCTGTTTGATCTGGCGACACCTTGGTTGGGCGACGCCTTTACTTAGGCGACGCCCTGCCTTGGCGATGCTTCCTCTTGGCGTCTCTCCAGCGAGGCGACGCCTTCACCTAGGCGACGCCTTGCCTTGGCGACGCTTCCTCTTGGCATCTCTCCAGCTAGGCGACGCCTCGCGTTGACTTTGACTTTGACTTAGTCAACGCCCGGGTACGGGACGGTACACAAGCCCCCCAGTCTTAAGCCGAAGACTTGTCTTCAGCGCAAAGACTAAAGCCTCGCCCACGCCGTCCACGTGCCTTCCTGATGACGTGTCATTTTCTGCTGACTCAGCAATTTTTTCGACTTACTGACGTGACACTTTCTGAACCAGAGGTATTCTTAATGGCTGATTGGACATCCCTGAAATGGGAAAAATGATGTCCTTTGAAGTTGCGCTTAATCGCGTGCCACGTGGTTCATCGTGCGGTCGTCTTCAAGAACCTCTTGCGCTCCCCTTGAGTGCTTAATCTTGCAACACGTGGCGTCATCACACGGTTATCCTTTGTTGCCCCTCGCGCTTCTTGTAACGTTTAAGTTACCAAACCCCTCGCTTGCCACTACTGTTACATCCACTTTCTCTGCCCTCTGTCACTGTTCATCTTCTCTAAATCCCTTCTCTTGCGACCCCTGTTCGTTCGTGTTTCCGCTCTCCACGCCCTTCAGCCCCTAAAGGTACGGTTTTTCTCTCCTTGATGATTCTCTTTACTGTATGAACTGCCTGGGACTGTCCATATTACCGCATTTCTCTGGATATTGTTTGTATGCTTCTTTGTTCCTCTCGTTTCCCTTCGTTCTCTTGTGGGTAGGGCGCTCCTAGGGTTCTTCTATTTTTCCCTTTTCTTCTCCCCAACCCCTTTTCTCTGAACCCTTTCTTTCTCTTTTGATCTTCAGCATTGGCATTGATGGCGAAAACTAAAACCACCGCGCCTCCCCCGCTCCCTAAGTCTTATTATAAGGGCGAATATGACTGGGCCCCCGACGAACTTCTGGACGAATGTTCCCTCCTGAACTCTGTTGAGGACGTGGAGGCTCACAGGGGGGACCCTGCTCTCTATAACTTCAATGCTTTCCACAAAAATCACGACTCCCAAGTCCTGGTAAGCCGGGTGCGACCTGGGATGCCCGTTTGTGCGGATTCACGGGATACTGGGGATGCCCTTTCTTCTTCCTCTATCAAATGGTGCTCAAGAGGGTGGGCCTGCGTCTGCCCCTCACTCCCTTCGAGAAAGAGCTACTGACAGAGATAAACACTGCTCCCGCCCAACTCCATCCCAACAGTTGGGCTTTCGTGAGGGGGTTCCAAATTCTCTGCGGCTATCTAGGTGTTCCCTCCTCTGTGGACGTTTTTCTTCACTTCTTCGAGGTAAAGAAGCAAGGGAAGAGCCTTTGGATGAGCTTTTCTGGCATCGCCGGGCGCATCATCCTTACGCTCTTCCAGAATTCGTTCAAAGGATGGAAGGGGAAATTCTTCAAGGTACGCGCGACCAAGCGCGATCCTACCATCCTAGAGGGCTTCCCCCTATACTGGACAGACAAACCCATAACCATGAAGCCCTTGGCTCTGGACGAGCTTGCCCCGCCTGACCGGGATGTATGCAAAGCCTTGGCGGGACTGGGAATAGTCTTCGATACCGCCAAACTCATCGCGAACGAATTCAATGCCCATGGGCTTTCCACCTACTTCGGTATCTGCCCTTGGTGATTTATGATGCATTAGTTGTTGTGGTTATCTGCATATATTTGGCCATAGAATCTTCCTTCTGATTCATCTGAATCAAACTTATGCTACCATTTTTCGCTGTACAATGTTACTTGCATTTCACGTCTCTTCATGTATTGTGAATTCGCATAACTGCTCTGGTACTAATCCTTGCTGTTTGGCCTGTCTTGATGTAGGATCAGTGATGGGCGCTTCCAAAAGAGTGATGTTGGCGAAAGCACTGAAGGAGGCTCGTGCCGCCAAGGCAGGCGCCTCCTCCAGCCCTGCTGCCAACCCGGTTCTCCCACCGGCTCTGTCACCGCCACCTCCAGTCACCGCTGAAGCTCCTTCTAGCCCATCTCCGACATCTCCACCTGGCTCCAAAGTGCTTCCAACTCCCAATTCTCCTCCGCCTATCGCCGCCGTTCCCCTAGCTGCGGCCTCGTCACCGGCTCCAACCCCCCTTGACAAAGGGAAAAGGGTTTTGGAGATTCTGTCAGATGATGAGCATTCGGAAGGGGTGGCACCCTTCAGAAGGAGAAAATCCGCGCGGGTTCCTCTTTTGGTAGAGACGTCGCCGCAGGGAGGGAACCCCTTTATGGACAACCCTCCAAGCGCAACCTCACTCCCTCCTATGGTACTCCAAGAGGAAAGGGGCGAAGGCGCCGAATCTGCCCCGCCTCCGCCGCCGCCAGAAACCACTGCTTCCCCGGCTCCCGACTTCATCGCCATCCCCCCTCCAATCATGCATCTGATGAGGGGTTTTAGTGGCGGGACTATGCCAGAAGGTACCGACAGGAGGGAAGGCATGCCTTTCTACTTGGGGGCCTTCTTGGCGGTGGCTCTCGAATGGCGCTCCCAGGCCAGAAACGCGGTCTTGCAAGCTCAAACCCTCCAAGCCTTGGAAACAAAAGCATCTACCGTGGAAGAGGAAATGAGGACCCTGGGACGCCAGAACGAAGCCTATCAAACTTCTTTGAAACAAATACAAGAGTCCAAGGCAGAAACAGAGAGGCAACTAGCGGAGGCATTGGAGCTCCAGGCAGGCTTCTACACTCGGGAAGTTGCTCTTCAAGTGCAGGTAGCGGGTCTTCAGGAAGTGGTCAAAGCGGATGCAGAAACCCAAAAGGACCTGAAGGGCCGTTGTTGCGAACAGGCTGCCAAGGTGGAGCGGATGGAGGAGGAAATGGCCACCCAGACCAAAGCTATGGACCTTCTCCGAGTTGACTACGACAAACTACGGGTCGAGGTTAGCCGGCTTCGCGTGGAGAAGGAGGCTCTGGAGAAGCAGGTGACCTCTGGAGACGCCACCATTGAGGAACTGGAGAAGGAGAAAAAGTCCCTTATCCAGGAGATGGCGGGTACCTTCGAGGAGGGGTTCCAAGAGGCCCTGACCCAGGCGTCCTGCGAGAATCCTGGCGTCAACCTTTCGAACTGCGACCCCACACACCACGTCGTCGACGGGAAGGTCGTGCCCATGGATTTGGATGACTGAACCGCTGCCTCTCATCCGCCGCCTTCCTCTTCAAGCTTAACTCTTTTATTCTTTACCTTCGTTTTTTGATTTTATTTGTCAAAACTTGTAATTCTTTGAACTATCCATACTCTTGTTACTGATTTGGGACGTTCGTATGGTTGCCTTTATTTCTTTGCCACATACGATTCTGCCTATGCGATCTCATTCTCATCTTTTCCCTTCACGCGCTTCACTTATTTTATCTGGGTTCTGCCCATTTCTTTCACTTCGTTGGGCGGTTTGGTATGATCGGGAAAGGTTGCACGCCAACCCTCACGCCCATGGAGAGGCTCACTTAGTGACGCCGTATCGTCCTCGGGACGTCTCTGATACCGAAAGGCCCTTTCTCTGATCCTTAACGCCCGGCGCCCACGCCTAAGGAGAGGCCTGCTAACAGCAGCACCGTATCGTCCCTGGGTGTCTAAAACGCTGAGCGCTCTGGAGAGGGTCTGTTCCCTCCATGGTCTTTCCTTCCCATAGGTATCGGGGAACGCCCTGCCAGCGATTCGCTGGCGTTTGGCGATCTCATCTCCCTCCACAGTCTTTCCTACCTGTGGGTATCGGGGAGGTGACGCCTGTGACTAACTTTGCCTTTCTTTGATTTCTTCTCCCTCCACAGTCTTTCCTACCTGTGGGTATCGGGGAGGTGACGCCAGTCGGTATTTGGGTTGGCGACGCCCGCGACATCTCGCGCTGTCGTCGCCCTTTACATCCTTCCTGGCAACGCCTCGGGCGTTACCTTTACTTCGACATTGACCTTAATTCTTGCCTTGGTCAACGCCTGATAACAGCGAAGAGCCCAAGGCTTTGTCTGTGCCATCCACGTGGCGCTCCTTGTATAGCTGATGGGACCTTCTGTCATTCGACTTGATCCACGCGGCGCTGCTTGTATGGTTGATGGGGTATCTAGTCATTCCATTTTCTGACTCCTGCTGTACCCCTGGCTCACTTTCGACGGTGCATCGTACCACTGGATATTCTGCTGATACGACGTTTTCTGATTTAAACCAGTGGTGCCAGCGTCATCCTTTCATCTTCTGCCACGTGTATCAATCGTGCGGTGCATCCATTCACGTCGTTTGGCGCTCTAACCGCTTTATTTAACTCTTCAAGCTCTGGAACTGTCTTCATCATTTTCTCACTCTTCATAACCTACTTGCGTTCTTTCTTCTTGCATCCTTCCTTCTTGCACCCTTCCTTCTTGCACCCTTTCTTCTCTGTCGAAGGGTTGTTCGAGTCTTCGCTCCCCTCACTCAACTCTTGCATTTCTGGCAGTCCTAATCTTGTTAAAGAATGTCATCTCACGCTGCTTCTTCCAGAGTTCGTCCCAAAGACTTGTACCCTTGGGCTTCGAATGAACTTCTTGACGAGTGTTCATGCTTACTCTCTACCAGGGCCATACGGGAGCACAAAGGAGAGTCATGTTCCTATGACCACCGGGCCTTTGCGAGGAGGCATGATGACGACATCGCTGTGCTCCCTTGCGCTCTAGGGGAGCCAGTATGTGGAGATGAACGGGCCAACGAAGGGGTCCCTTTCTTTTACTTTTACCAGGTGGTGTTCAAGACCATCGGAGTGCGCTTACCCTTTTCTTGGTTTGAGAAGGAACTGCTGACAGAGATCAACGTGGCTCCGGCCCAGTTGTATCCCAACAGCTGGGCCTTTGTCAAAGCCTTCGACATTCTCTTCGGGTTTCTGGGTTGTGCACCCTCGGTTGACCTCTTTCTTCACTTCTTTGAGGTGAAGAGGCAGAGACACAACCTCTGGGTAACTCTCAGTAATGTACCCGGGAGGGTTCTCTTCACACCCTTCCAGAGCTCGTTCACCGGGTGGAAAGGCCGGTTCTTCAAGATCTGTCGTACTGACCTTGTCCCCGACGCTCTGGATGGGTTTCCGCTGTACTGGGTGAGAGAGGAAAAGGTCCTCAAAGCCAAACCCCTCAAGAATCTAGCTCCAAGTGATCAAATAGCTTGTCGGATTCTTGCTGAGGCGGGAGGTTTTGACTCTGCCACGGTGATCAGCCTGGAGTCTAACGCTGGGACTCTTGAGAAGTACATATGTAAGAACCGCTGCCTTAGAAACTTCGGCCTTCATTGCTTTCTAACTGTGTATGTCTTGCTTCATGGTGTCTCTGACACGTTAATCTCCCTTGGCGCAGGTTCGAAATAAACCAAGAAAAAAGGGCACTACTTATTCGAGCTCTGCGGGCCAGAAAAGAGGCTTCGTCTTCCTCTAGCGATGACTCTGATGACCACTGAGGAATGGCTTGTTAGCATTTTTGTATGATTTGTAGCGTTTGCTCCGTTTGTCACTCCCATTGTATTGAACATTGCTTGTAACAACAACTTTCAATATCATACTTGATTTTTGCAACGCCACTTTACTTTGCATGTGCCTCATATACTGCGCGCTCTCCTTTCGTCTCGTTCTGCCAACGATGCATGCCTTCACTTTGGGCGACGCCTTCTTTCTTGGCGACACCATGGCCTAGGCGGCGCATCACATTACTTCTAATACGGAAAGATAAAGGCTGAAAACCAAGGCACTTCTTTTTCTCAATTGGGTTTTCCATTTATTAGGGTGACCTCATTAAAAAACCCCCGAAAGGGAAAAAGAGCGTCCCCTTCGACTAAATTGTTACATACTGCTTACATAAGTCAACTGAAATAAAATTTTAAGTTGGCTGCATTCCAACTGCGCGGGATAGGGCCTCCATCTAAAGTCTCCAGGTTGTACGAACCATTGCCCTTAGCCTCAGTAACTCTGAAGGGCCCGGTCCATTTGGGAGACAGCTTATTTTCCAACTCGTACGGGTGGGCTTTCCTCATCACTAGGTCGCCCACCTGAAACTGTCGCGGCTTTACCTTAGAGCTATATTGCCGCTCTACTCTTCTCTTCATCGCTTCAGCTTTATTCTAGCTTCTTCCCTGGCCTCTTCTGGCAGATCCAGGTTCACCCGCCTCTCTTCATTAGATTCCTCTACCACAAAGTTTTGAAAACGCGGTGAGCTTTCGTGTATTTCTACTGGAATCATCGCGTCCGACCCGTACACCAGACTGAAAGGCGTCTCCATAGTAGAGGATTAGGGCGTGGTGTGATATGCCCATATAATCCTTGGCACCTCTTCCGCCCACGCCCCTTTGGCCTTCTCTAACCTTCTTTTTAACCCCCTCAGAAGGACTCTGTTTGCTGACTCTACTTGTCCATTGGTCTGGGGGTGTTTAACCGACGCGAACACTTGTTTGATTCCCACTTCAGCACACAGATTTCTCAACTGCTGACTGGCAAACTGGGTCCCGTTGTCAGATATCAGGCGCCTGGGTACGCCAAAGCGACACACGATGTTTCTCCACACAAAATGCTGTACCTTATGCGCGGTGATTTGTGCCACAGGCTCCGCCTCTATCCACTCTTAGGTAGCAGATATCATGTAGAACCTGCCCTTCCAATCTTTAAACGATTGCTGGTACAGGCCCAAGATCACTCGTCCAGCAACTCCATTCAGGCTGACCCAGGACCTATCCCCAGGGTTCTTCGCCTCGAAGAAATGTAGGAAGACGTCTACAGAGGCGTTATGCCCAAAGTAGTTGCAGAGGATCTCGAATGCCCGTATGAAAGCCCAGGCATTCGGATGGAGTTGGCAAGGGGCGACGTTCAACTCCGTCATCAGCTCCTTCTCAAAGAAGGTGCAGGGCAAGCGCAGCTTCAACCTTTTGAAGATGGCGGAGTATATGAAGGTGAAGGGCACCCCATTGGTAGCCCAATCGTCCGCGCAGATTGGCATCCCTCGAGGAGGAATGCGTATACGAACGTTGAAATCATTCTCCCTGTCGATGGCGCAGGAGGGCTCATCAGGGTCATTGCTCAGAAGGGTTTTGAGGTGGCCTTTCGGTAGTTGAGTGGAAGTTTCGGCCAGCAATGCCAGGGGAGCCCAGTCATGGACCCTGGCGTTGTCTTGATAGGAAGTTGCATCAGGTGGAGGTGACGCTGGTGCACTTGCTGAAGGCTGTGCACCAGAGGATGAGGCGACAATGCGAGCAGTTTGCTTCAAGCGAGCCATTGCGAGATAACTGCAATGGAGGAAAGCAAAAAGTCAGATGAACGGAAGAAGAGGGAATGATGAATGGTTCGGTGAAAAACAGAGGAAGGGAAGAAGAAAGAAAGGTCCAGGCGAAGAAGAGGAAGAGGGAGAAGTAGAGAGCGAAGTGAGAAACGCAAAAAACCCTAGCGCGGGTTGAGAAGAAGAAAAACAGAGAAGATGAATGCATGGTAGTGAAAAGGGTGAATGCAATCGGTGAAAAGAACCTAAATGGATCAAGGAAGAAGAAAAGTCATACCTTTAGACGATCGCGGAAGGTCTTGAGGTAGAAAGCTTGAAGAAAGTTGGGCGCGCAGAGAGGAGATTTTAAGTGAGTCTGAGAGTTGGAGTATTGAAGAAGATAATGAAACAGTGAAGGCGCGCGCCTATTTGAATGAGGGAAGCGTTAGCGACACTCCATGCTGGCCGTTGATGCGTCCACGTGTCGCGAGATTAAGGGAGGGAATCATAACGTTAAAAGGCAACACATGAGGTGGCACGTGATGTGGCCCCACTTGCCACGTAGACCGAAGGCGCGACCACTTAGCCTCTTCGCTGAGAACGAGTTCACAGTTCGAGACTGGGGGGCTTGTGATCCGGTCGGTCATCGGTAGTCGATGACGTCAGCAGTAGATAACCACGTGGACCACTCGCAGGGTGACATGTGGATCAGGTGGCAGAGAAATCAGGGAGGAGATCACCCAGAACGGTGATCGGTGGTCAGTAACCAAGTGGCCACCGACATATCAGTTCCAAGATAAACACCTGGGGGGAGAACGCGAGAAGCAATAGAGCACCGATCAGTCATCGGGTGCATGGTCATCGGGGTTTCGTGTTACACGCAGTTAAACTGGGACTGAGATTCCCAGCGAGAGCGTTACGCATGGACCTCGCATGATCATATCTCAGAGAAAGAGGAGCTGCTCGCTGGTAGAATCGTGCACGAGAGTGGCCTGAGGGAGTTAGTAAACCGGTCAGTGATTGGTGACTCTCTTAACCCATTACGTGCATGACATCGTGAAGGGGAAGTCGTTTATGCAAAGAGCAATGCTTGGTGAGTGTGCCTAGTCCAGCCACACCTGGCGTTCTCCTAGGAGTGTGCGATTCACCCAGATGGAAGAAACGCGCTAAGTAACTCCGCAAGGGAATAACTTAGGCGCACAAAGAGATGCGCTAGAGCCCTTCAGGTAGTGGCACGTGTACGGTTAGATGTGAGTTGCATGCCTCCACGTGTCACCATCTGAGAGAGGCGCGACCAAGATAAAAGTGCACTCCGCGTCGTGAAAGGTACACACCCACGTTTTTACTCATTTTGGTACGTTTTCGCACCATAGCGTAAGAGAATTCTGACACACGCAGAGGATAGCGTAACAAAATTATGTTAGGCACAAACAGAGAGAGAGAAAAAAGGAGAATCAGAGAGAGATTCAGTGACATTTTTGTTGGTGGTTCTGTGACCTAACTTGAGCGTCGGAGTGCAAACGGCCGCTAGAGGCGCCGTCTGTGTGTTTTGCAGGTTGCGTTTGAAGTTCCCGGAGAAGGTCCTAAGAGCATTCTTACGGATAGCACAGTTGCATGGGCGGGGTAAGGAAGCGACAAAGCAATTCCTCCACGCTTGAGTTGACGACAGGATCAATAATATTAATAATATTAATAATATGAATAATATGAATAATATTAATAACTATTAATAATATGAATAAATATTAATAATATTAATAATATAAATATAATATTAATAATATGAATATAATTTATATTATTATTATTATTATAATTATTAATAATAATAATATGTATAAATTATATTAATAATAATAAGTATAATAAAAATGATAATATGACCAAAGAATTTCTTTGGTTTCTTTGGTCTAGTAGTTAATGTTTCCTTAGTTACTGAAAAAACTTGTGTTTGAATCTGACAAGCATTTGTAGTTTGCTTCCAATATTAACCGGCAAGAACATTTACAATTTGATTTTTTATATTATATTATTTAACAAATTTTAAAAATACAAAAGTTAACAAAACAAAAATAAAATAAAAATATTTGAACCAGATTGTCGACAAGCCAATTCAGCATTTGACAAATTGAACCAAGATTTTCAACCAATTTTATTAGGTAGATCTATTCCATCCATTTTTTACAAAGTGAACCAAGATTTTCAACCAATATTGACAATTAAGAACAATTTCTTGACACATTAAATTTGATATTTTTTAAAAATAAATATCTTTAATGATGTCAATATTTTCTTAAGTTTTAATTGATTAGTTAATGTGATGTGAAACTGAATTATAAATAATCTTGATTTAAATTATGATTATTGTATTTTCCTTTTTCAAACTAACACAACACAAAAATTGTAACTATTTAAACTATAATGTATTAAATATATAATAGAACATTATAAAAATATGAAATATAAACAGCGTTATGCGTAGTCAGAGTATATGTTGAGAGTGAAATAAAAAAAAACACTTCATGGTAATGCACACTAAGAAAGAAAGAGTATAATACACTTATGTATAAAACACAAAATATTAATTGGAGAATTTAAAACAAATTATTTTTCACGTGCACACTTAAAATGTTTTGTTTATTTAATTTGTCTGAAAATTCTAAATGTTATTTTTGTTGAGAAAATTTAGTTTTTTTTAATCCAAATTAACTAAAGCTAAAATAGTAGGGAAAAGTGAAATAAAAGAATGTACTGGAATATTCAGGAAAACTATTCCTTGCTTGATAGTCTTCAAAGTGGTGGTGAGAAAAAGAATTGATGAACATGTATGCATAATAAATAAAGATATTCTGTCCGATGCAACTTTCAAATGGGGCTCCCTTAACACAAAAGACGAATCCACTTTAGGGTACCCCTTAGTCAAAAGGTTTTGCTGACATTCCCTTGTTATCCAAGTCAACCGGACCTTTTCATGCGAATTCAAGAAGCTTTTTGACAAATTAGATGCCTTAGGAATACCATAAAGCCCCCCTTGCCATAACATTGACCTTATCTCCATTTCAGCCGAAAGTCACCTTCGTTTAGCCACACAATCTCAGTCATCTCAAACATTTTCACCATATATAAATTTTTTTATGAAATTAAGTTAAATATAAATATATTTATTAATATAGTATTAAAATCATTTACAATTTATTCTCATCAAAATTATTGTATCACTTATTGTTAAAAATTTAATTTCATACTCAAAATATTTCTTTTTAAATATGAAAGAAGAGTGTTAGAGATTTTATATTTACTAATCACAGATTTTATGAGATTGAGTTAGAAAAAATCCTACACATTTTCCTTTCATTAATATTAATCTTCTTCTTCTTTATCTATTGCATGTTTAAACCTCTATAATCATGCCTTAGAATGATTTTCCTTGTCCAATTCATCTTTGTACTGGACCAGAGCGCTTAGAGCTCGGTGGTCGGACCTCAGCACCTGCCATAGACAGCTCAATTCGACTCTTGGGCCAGGTGGGTGGGCCATGTCATTGGGCCCCAGACATATGTATTGACCATTTTTTATGCTTAACGTAATCCTTCGTGCGTAAGGCCCAGACGGTCAGCAAGGAGTAGTAAAGGACCTGGGGGTGCGCTTAGTGTGCATGGGGTCTAGTTCAAGTAAAACACTTTCTTTTAAACCTAAGCCCATGTGTGCTAGGGCACATAAAGTTTAGGTTGCGTGTATGCTGCGTAGCTCCTAGCTTTTGTGGGTGTCTACGTAAACAGACTGGACCCCTGATGCTGGTACATGAGTTGGTACCATGGTGGTTATTCTGTTATGATTTTATGCACTCCATGGAGGAAAGATTTCGTTTGGTTGCAGCACCAAGAGAGTGTGCCCTTAAACATAATATTTTCATGTTGAGTATGCTTTCAGTTGACATTATATTCTCGTGATAGAAAGCTCTTACAAGAGGTCAACTATAAAAGGGACTTGAGATCCCAGGTTAATGTATGTTGTTTCTGATCCTGCCTGTTGACCGGAGCGCTGGAGAATGCCTCGTCAAAGGATCGACGTGCGCGCCGCTTCTCACTTCCGTTCCTCCTCTGGATCTATCTCAAGAACCTGCAAAGAAACGACACGGCGCTGCTGCGGCCGATCGCACTCTGACGCTCAAGTCAGTGACGGTATCACCAAATACTAAGAACTGGAACCGTGCAAACTCTCTCACACAAACAGCTCTGTCACTCGCAAGCGTAAAGTGTATGAACTGAACGCGCGTACCTTAGGAAATCTGTTAAGAACTCTTATATACCTGGTGATTTTCTCTCTCCTGGCAGTTACAGACTTGAACACGTGGCTCGTATCCAACCGTACACGTGCCATCATCTGGAGGATCCCTGACTTGGCGTTGCTTCTACTCTCATTTTGGCTAAGTTACCTATGCATGGTATTGCCCAGTGCATAGCTTAACTTAGGAGTGCGATCCCTACTGAAACTGGCGAGTTAGGGTCTTCATACACCTTCCCTGTGGTCTCGCCGGCCGCCTTCATAATCTGTTTCTCCTTTATCTTCGGCGATGTGCTCGTTCTGGCGATCTCCGACTGCCTGGTCGCCTGCGTCTGCGTCTGGCGACTTCATTCTCAACCTGGCGATCGCCTATTCTGGTAAGCTGGAGATCGGAACACGCCAACTTAACAATCGGCGACTATACGTGCCTCCCGACTTCCTTCCCAACTGCCAACCTGGCGGCTTGTCAACACGCCTACACTATAGCAGGGTGCCACGTCATCGCACCCGACCACCAGGGCGGTACACAAGCCCCCCAGTCTTAAGCGAAGACTTGTCTGGCGAAAAGACTGAAAAAGCCTTCGTTAACACCGGTCTACATGGCATGGACGCAGAATTTCAAGCGATAGTACTTTCTGCTGCTCTGACGCTCCACCAAACCCTTCGCGCATCGTTCGACACGTGGCTCTCATCAACGGCTATCTTCACCTGTCGTTAGCGCTTCCCAAACCATTTCGAAAACCCTTAAACCCCTTACGCTCCTACTGTTCCATCACTTTCTTCACACTTGCATACGCTCTCATTTCCTTCTGCGAAAACTCTCGACGTTCCTCGAAGCTCTAAATCACCACCTCCCTTCAACGTTCTCCTGATCATCGAAAGGTAACTACTTTCCTTCATCTGCTGGGTTTCCTTGCATTTTCACCGATTTGCATCATCCTGTAACTGTCTGGTGCATACGCTGTGTGCTGTTTTTCCATTTCTCCTTCTGCGTAACTTAGGGCTTTGTCGATTGTCGCAACGAACTCACATTCGTTTGTCTTTCACCTTCCCTCTATGATCGAGTCAGCCTTTGTAACCCTCCTGATTATTTTTTTCTTTCTTCTTTGTTTGCAGTTGCTATCATGACTCGCACGAAGATCACCCCGAACCCCCCTCCATCAGCGCGAAACCCTCTTTCACAAGCACACGACTCAGTGCAAGTTCGTGGTGCTCCCTCTTCGCAGGCTGTGAGGCCTGCGTCTTCCCAAACCGCTCTGGCCCAGGCGACTCCACCAAACGCTGGAGGAGCCCCCATCCCTCTGCCAGACTTCAAGGCTTTATACCCATGGGCTAGCCCAACTCTCTTAAAGGAGACCTCGTCGGTAAACACTGCGGGTGCGGTTCTGCGATTGACCAAAACGTTCCACAAGGAGCATGATGAGAGAATGATGGTGCTGCCTTGCCCCGCCGCTCTGCCAGTGTGCGCCGATGACAAAGTGAGCGCCGACAGGCCCTTCTGCTTCGTCTACACCACCTTCTTCAAGAAGGTCAAACTCAGGTTCCCTCTTACCCGATTTGAGAGGGAGCTCTTAACCGAGCTCAACATCGCTGCCGCCCAGCTTCACCTCAACAGCTGGGCGTTTGTCCGAGCCTTCGAGATAACATGCGCCCACCTGGGGTTGCCCGCGTCGGTGGACGTGTTTCTGTTCCTGTTTGAGGCCAAACACCCAGGAGACCGCCTGTGGGTCAGCCTGAATGCCATTGCTGGGAGATCCATTTTCACCATCTTCCAGCAGTCGTACAAGGATTGGAAGGGGAAGTTCATCCAGGTTCGCGCAAATGACAAAGACACTTCCCTTCTCGACGGTTTCCCCTTGTACTGGGTGGACAAGGGGAAAAAGGAGTCCAAGAGCTGCTTCAGGAGGCCCAGAAGTCCTGATAGCATGGGAGCTTTGGATCGAGACCTTTGCCTGTTCTGGAAGAGGGTGGCAGATGCCCACATAACATTCTTGACCCCCATCCTGATTTCCTTCGAGTTCTTTGAGGACCAGTTGGAATTCCAAATACGTTAGGACGCTACACCTTTGTCTTTGACATTGCTTCTGATATTGTTTCTGGGCGTCTTGTGCGACACACACAAGACTTTGGTTTTATCTTTTCTGCATATGCCTGCTTTTGCTGTTTCATTGCCTTGTACACTTACTCCTTTCTCCTTTGAGCTAACTTATGCACTTTCCTTTTATGCAGACACCATGTTGGGTAAGAACATGCTCGCTGACTTGAAGGCGCTCGCCCGCAACCACGGGATGGCGAGTGGTTCCCAGACGGTGCCCAACTCGGCGGTCGAGAAGGCCATCATTCACGGGCGATCACCGCCGAAGGAGCCCGCCCAACGAAAGAAACTGGTCCTGAAGAGGCCAAAGCGAAAAGCCCCCCAAGTTGTCCAAGAGGATGAGGAAGAGGACGACGAGGTCACTGAGGATGGCCTCGTTACAAAGAGGAAAAGGGTGGCACCACCTTCTCCACCAGCCCCACCCCCTCTTCCAGCTTCAACACCACCATCAACACCTGCCCCTCCTCCCTCATCGCCAACACCACGAGCCCCTTCACCACCAGTCCAAGCAGTTCCATTGGCCACTGCGCCACCTGCAACTGAGGCCCCAGAGCCAAACTTCTTGGAGGACCCCCGAGCGCCTCTACACCACATATATCAGCAGGAGGGGGCCCTCCTTCCAACACTTCAGCTGCAGGAATCGTTCCAATCGGGGATGAGGTCGCTCACACCTCTCCAATCCTAATCACCGAGTCCCCGATTGCGTCGCCACGCCAAGAAGCAACCACCGAAAATATTGCTAAGGAAGGTGGCGACGAGAACCCTCAACAAGCCCCCCTGGCGCCTCTCCAAGCTGCAAATCTTTCCCTCGAGGTCACGAGGATGTGGGAACCTCTGACTGCTAAACTCAAAACCATTGCAGAGGATATCCCATCGATCATAACGAGAGCTGTGGAGAGCTCCACCAGGCGGCTACAGGATGATATCTACAACCTCAAGACCGAGAACAGCACAATGAAGGTTGAGGTGGAGAAGGTGGCCTTCAGCCTAACGCTCGCGGAAATGGAACATTCCCGAGTAGAGGATGCCCTAAGTACCGAGCTTAGGCTTGCGCGCAAGGAAGCTGCTGACCTTCGCCGCAAAGTCCATGAACTTGCCCAAGAAAAAGTTGAACTTGAAAGCAGAATCGTGCCTCTACGCACCAAGGCGAACGACCTGGAGGCTCAAATTCAAGCTAATGCCGATAAGGTACAAAAACTGGAGCAAAGGTCAATCGACCGCGAAAAGCTACTTGGGCAAGTAGAGAAAGCGAGAGACGACGCCATGGCTGATCTCGCCGAGGCAAACAAGGAGAAGGGGAAGATGGCTGCCGAGTTGGCCCAAGCTCAAACTGAATCCAAGAAGGTTACTGACGACCTTCTCCACGCTCAAGAGACTAACAAACAACTGCGAAAACAAGTCGAAGAGCTGGAGCAGCAGAACAAGGAGCTTAAGCAACAGGTTGAAGAATATCAAAGGCAAATTGAAGAACTCAAGCTAAGCTCCGCTCAGATTCTGGTTGCTGGGTTTGATGCCGCTCGGGAACAATTCGCATGCCTATTCCCGGATCTTGACCTCAGCATGGTGTCGTTAAACAACGAAGTAGTAGATGGAAAGGTCGTCCCCGCCGAAGGCTCAACCAATTCCACCCCATCTGCTTCTTTATAAATTCACTTGTATTTACCTTGTAAAAACTCTTGCGTATGTGCTTTGAACAGCTACTTATTTCAAATAGCGAAACTTGGATATTCTTCTTTCTGACTCCTTTTGAGCGCTTTCAATCTCTTTGTATGTTTAACTTTGCCGAGTTTAACTTAGCGATTATGCAAACACAATCTTTGGCGTAACTGCCTCGAGCCAATTCAAACTTACGCAATAATCGCTTTAAACAACGTGTACTCTTGAAGCACTAACCTGATTATAAGAAAAGCTTCCAAGCAACAAACTGTAACTTAATCATTGGCTCAAACAACGTCCCACTCGACCTGCTTTATCAAACAGGCCTTTCAACCTTCTCGCCGTGTTTGAAATTTTCGCGATCACCAATACCTCTTGGTAACACCAGCGTTTCTTAGCCTCAGGCTTTGGCAGTCATTTCTTTATCTGGGGCAGAAATGCCCTTTGGGATCTTCCTTCACCCCCCTGAACTTCAGAGCTAAAGACTGGCTGGCTAGGCGTTCTCTTCGAACCCACCTTAGCCACCTTTCAAGCTTCTTCCACCCTCTTCGCCATACCTGAACTCGTTCAAGACGAGAAGGATTTTATCTTGCCTATACCCGCACACAAGCGGGAAGGTCTTTTAACTCGCCTGAACTCGCTCATCGGCGAGAAGGACTTTTACTCGCCTGAACTCGCTCATCGGCGAGAAGGACTTTAAATGGCCTTAACTCGCTCGACGGCGAGAAGGACTTTGTCTGGTGCCTCAACTTGCCCAGGGTGTACATCTCCTCCCCCCCGGATGCACTGAGGACCTTTTCTTTCTCGCCTGCACTCGCTCAACGGCGAGGAGGTCTTTACCCTGCCTCAACATTGCCCCAGGAGTTACATCTTCTCGCTCCCAGAAACACGGAGGACTTTTTCTCTTTCTCGCCTGCACTCGCTCAACGGCGAGGAGGTCTTTACCTTGCCTCAACATTGCCCCAGGAGTTACATCTTCTCGCTCCCAGAAACACGGAGGACTTTTTCTCTTTCTCGCCTGCACTCGCTCGACGGCGAGGAGGTCTTTAACTTGCCTCTACGTTGCCCCGGGAGTTACATCTTCTCGCTCCCAGAAACCCGGAGGACTTTTCCTCTTTCTCGCCTGCACTCGCTCGACGGCGAGGAGGTCTTTCATCTGGTGCCTCCGATCGCCGATAAACGATGAGGACTTAAAAACTTAACTGGTGCCTCCAATCGCCGAAAAACGATGAGGACTTTAAAACTTTAGAAAACACGCGACATATCTTTTCGTGCCTTAAAATCATGTACGAATGACAAGGTCTTTCTTCGAAACTTTTGGAAATAACACATATGCAATCTGAAAACACCTTATACTTCGAAAACTCTTCTTTTATTGGGTGGCCTCATTAAAAACCCTCCTTAGGAAAAAAAGAGTGCCCCCTTGAAACTGTTTTATCAGAGACATTGCAATATAACATTTGTGTTTGTCTTTACTTACAAAGCTCTTAACTATAGTACAACTTCAGGTGTGTGGCGTTCCAGGTACGAGGGATCGCCCCTCCTTCCAGCGTCTCTAAGCGGTAGGCTCCGTTCCCGAGTGCCTCGGTTATTCTGAACGGTCCAGTCCACTTGGGTGATAGTTTATTCTCCATCTCGTACTGGTGGGCCTTCCTCATCACCAGATCGCCTTCTCTAAACTGCCTTGGCATCACCTTAGAATTGTACCTTCGCTCGACCCTTCTCTTCACCGCCTCAGCCTTCAGCCTTGCTTCCTCCCTGACCTCATCCAGCAGGTCCAGGTTCAGCCTTCTCTCTTCATTCGAGTCTTCCTCTACGAAGTTCTGGAATCTCGGCGAGCTTTCCTGGATCTCCACTGGAATCATGGCGTCACACCCATAGACCAAGCTAAACGGGGTCTCATGGGTTCCGGACTGCTCGGTGGTGTGGTACGCCCAGACTATACGGGGCACCTCCTCAGCCCAACTTCCCTTGGCTTTCTCGAGCCTTCTCTTCAAACCTCTCAGCAACACCCGATTAGCCGATTCCACCTGGCCATTAGTTTGAGGGTGCTCGACGGATGCAAACACTTGCTGAATTCCAACCCCTTCACAAAGCTTCTTCAACAGGTGGCTTGCAAACTGAGTCCCATTATCTGATACCAGGCGCTTAGGCACTCCAAATCGGCACACGATGTTCTTCCATACAAAGCCTTCGATCTTGTGCGCGGTGATCTGGGCCACTGGTTCTGCTTCAATCCACTTGGTGAAATACTCAATCGCCACCACCAAGTACTTCATCTGCCTGATCGCCAGTGGAAAAGGTCCCAGGATGTCGATTCCCCAAGTATGAAACGGCCAAGGGCTATAGATCGACTTCAACTCCTCGGGAGGTGCCTTGTGCCAATCGGCGTGCTGCTGGCATTGTTTGCAGCACTGGGCATACTTCTTGCAATCTTCTCTCATGGATGGCCAATAGTAGCCTGCACGGAGAGTCCTCGCGGCCAGAGCTCGACCCCCGACGTGACTTCCACATATTCCTTCGTGGAGCTCTGCCATAATTCTCGTGCACTTCTCGCCGTGTATACATTCCAGGAGTGGGTGAGTGAATCCAAACCTGTACAGATCGCCATCAATCAATGTATACTTGCTGGAATTTTTCTTTACCTTCCTAGCTTCTGTTGGATCTAGCGGGAGGAGGCCATCCGCCAGGCACCGCTTGTACTGTGTTATCCAAGTGTCTGGCTCATGGGTGGCGCAGACCTGCATCACGTCCACCTTCTCTCCTCGACAAGCTCTAACTCTCGGCGATCTCAGAGTTTCTTGCGTCAAAGACTTATGGCTTCTCGCTGCTCTCTCCGTCGACCTGCTTATCTGAAGGACCAGGTGATCTGCTACAAATGCCCTCGGCGTCTTCAGAGTTTCTTGAATCACTGTCCTCTGCCTACCCCCCTTGCCTGAGCTGGCGAGCTTAGCAAGCAAGTCAGCTCGGGCATTCTGTTCTCGGGGCACATGCACTACTTCAAAAGAGGCAAAGGAACTCTTCAATTCCTGCACATACGCCAAGTAAGCCGCCATTTGTGGATCTTTAGCCTGGAACTCGCCTGTTACTTGCCCTGTGACTAGCAGCGAGTCACTCTTAGCCATCAGCACTCTGGCTCCCATTTCCTTAGCCAGTAGAATCCCGGCGATCAGCGCCTCATACTCTGCTTGATTATTGCTGGCTTTAAAGGCAAACCTCAAAGATTGTTCAATCAGCACACCGTTGGGTCCTTCCAATATGACTCCAGCACCGCTACCCTGCTGGTTCGACGATCCATCCACCGAGAGTACCCAACGGAAGTCGTCACCTTCAACCCGCGTTGCCTCGGATGAGAGCTCGACTACAAAATCTGCAAAGATTTGCCCTTTGATCGGGCCTCGAGGCTCATATTTAATGTCAAACTCTGACAACTCCACTGCCCACTTCACCATTCTTCCTGCAACGTCAGGTTTCTTCAAGACCTTCTGGATGGGCAGGTCAGTCATCACCAGTATCGTGAAACTGTGGAAGTAGTGGCGCAACCTCCTCGCCGAAAACACCACGGCCAACGCAGCCTTCTCCAGGGCCTGATACCTCGTTTCTGGGCCCTGCAACACTTTACTCACGAAATAAATAGGCTTCTGAGCCTGGTCTTGATCCTGGGCGAGCACGGCGCTCACCGCCCTCTCAGTCACCGCGAAATACAATCTGAGAGGGATTCCCGCCAGTGGTTTGCACAGAACCGGCGGGCTCGCCAAATATTCCTTCAGCTTGACGAAAGCTTCCTCGCACTCTTTCGTCCAAGCGAACTTGTTATTGCGCCGCAGACACTAGAAATAGGGATGTCCCTTTTCTCCGCTTGCTGACACGAAGCGAGATAGGGCTGCCATCCGACCTGTCAGCTGCTGGACTTCTTTCACTGTAGCCGGGCTTCTCATCGCCAAGATGGCGGCACACTTGTCCGGGTTGGCTTCTATTCCTCTTTCAGTTAAGAGAAAACCCAAAAATTTTCCAGCCTCCACGCCGAAAATGCATTTCTCCAGGTTGAGCTTCAACTTGAACTTGGCGATCGTCGTGAACAATTCTTCCAAGTCTGCAACGTGCTTGCTTTTCTCCTGCGAGGTCACGACCATGTCATCGACGTAAGCTTGCACGTTCCTTCCCAGCATTGGTGCAAGTACTCGATCCATCAGCCTCTGGTACGTGGCCCCCGCGTTCTTCAGCCCAAACGGCATCACCTTATAGCAGTAGCACGACCTCTCCGTCATGAAGGCTGTTTTCTCTTCATCCATGGGATGCATCTTGATCTGATTATAGCCCGAGAAGGCATCCAGGAAACTCAGCAGCTTGCACCCTGCAGCACTATCAACCAGGGCATCAATGCTTGGTAAAGGATACGAATCCTTTGGGCAAGCCTTATTCAGATCGGTGAAATCGACGCACATGCGCCACTTCCCGTTGCTCTTCTTCACCAGCACGACATTTGCCAACCACTCAGGGTACTGGACTTCCCTGATGTGGCCTGCAGCGAGGAGTTTCTGGGTCTCGTCCTTGATCGCCTGCCTCCTCTCTTCATTAAATTTCCTCCTTCTCTATCGCACCGGTCTCACCATGTTGTCCATCGCCAGATGATGGCACAAGAAGTCGGGATCGATCCCAGGCATGTCCGAAGCGGACCAGGCAAACGCGTCCAGATGCCGTTCAATCACCTTGGCAATCTGGTCCTGGAGATCGACCTCCAGAGATCTTCCGAGCTTGAAAACCTTCCCCCCGATCTCCTTCTCGAGCCACTGCTCGACAGGTTTGGGCCTGGATTCTCTAGCGATCACCGCTTTGGCGATCCCAGTTCCCTTGCTTCCTCCAGGCGATTCCGCGCCTCTTCTTCCTCCAGGCCAGCATTCCCCTCCCCCAGCTCAGCATCTACCATCTCTACGTCCCTTCCGGCGGCTTCCTCTATTACCGGCGGTCTGGGCTTCACACCGGGAGGCGGGGTGGTCGTTACATAGCTCACTGATCTTTTATTTTTCAGGCTATTTTCATAGCACTTTTTCGCTTCTTTCTGATCGGACTTTATCGTGATCACCACCCCTTCCATGGACGGCAGCTTCACCTTCATGTGCCGAGTCGATGGAATTGCGCCTATCGTGTTAAGAGTGGGCCTTCCCAACAGGATGTTATATGCTGAAGGGGCGTTTACGATGAGGTACTTGATTTTCTCCGTCCTCGACCCAGCCTCATCGGTAAACGTGGTTCTCAGCTCAATGTACCCCCTGACCTCCACCTGGTCGCCAGCGAACCCATACAAGCACCCTCCATAGGGTCTTAGCTGGTCAAGGGGCAATTCCAACTGCGTGAAAGTCGGCCAGAACATTACGTCTGCCGAGCTTCCTTGGTCCACCAGAACTCTATGGACCTTCCTTCCCGCCGTGATCAATGAAATAACAATGGGATCGTTGTCATGAGGCACAACGTCCCGAAGATCCTGCTTGGTGAACGTAATGTCCACTTCCGGCGAGTGATCTTCAAACATGTCCACTGACATCACCGATCGCGCGTACTTTTTCCTCTGCGATGCGGTGCATCCACCACCTGAGAAACCCCCTGCAATGGTGTGGATCTCCCCATGGATAGGCATCTCGTGTTGCTGGGCTTCTCCACCTGCCGGCTGGGAACTCGACGCTCCTCCGGGCTGGATCGGCGCCGCTCTGTTCTTTTGCAGGTTCTTGAGGTGGATCTTGAAGAAGGACGGAGGTTTGAAGCGGTGCACACGTCGATCCTTTGACGAGGCAGGTTCCAACGTTCTGGTCAACAGGCAGGATCACTCATTCTCTTCTGATTCATTTGACATATTGATAATTTTTGAAGTGGATTTGAGATGATTTTTGAAGAGAAACTGTGAAGAAAGTGAGGTTGTTTAGATTAAGGTAAATAGAGTAGAAAGTGTGGAGAAAGTCGATAGTTTGTGAGTGATATGATGAATATGATTAGAAATGTTTTTTTTTTTAATTGAAAAAAGTGTAAATTTACAAATTTATCCTTGAACTTAAAAATTATAGAAAATTAATTTGTTTGATTTTTTTTTAGATTATAATTATTTTTTAATTAAAATATTATATTATTTTATAATAATTATTAATTTATAATTCTATTTCTATTTTTTAGGTTTAAATTGTAATTTTAATGAACATAAACATTATTATAATTTGAGAATAAAATAAAAAAGAGTAATAAAGTAAATTACAAATAACTAATTATATATATATAATAAAGCGTTCTCGATTTTCATGATGTATCCATTTTATTCTTTCTATAACCGTGTTATCTTTCTCCGTCGTAAATGCTCTCTTTTTTTTTTCATGAAAACAAACGTAGCAAGTGATTGTACAAAACAAGAATGTTTTCTTTTTTGTAAACTTATAATTTTAATAAAAGTAAACTAAAAAATATATTTCTTAAAAATATATTTCTAACTCAAATGTAAGTAAAGGTATATAATTCCATACAAATTAAAGTTGTCAGGTAAGTTTAATGTTCTTAATTTCATAAATAAAGAAATAATTTTCCAAATTACTTTTCTAAATATTTAGAGGATGATGACTGGGTTTAAATAAAAGGTATTCTAAAATGACAGTATTAATTAACCCGATTTCTGGAATTCATCACGGAACATATAGGGGTGTTGCAGGAAGAAATATCCCTTCAATGGATTAGGAATTTTTAGGTTTGATTTGGTATGATGTCCAGACGATTGATATTTTGACCCATTTTAAAAATAAAAAATTTAAATATATATATATATATATATATATATAAAACAATATTACTTTTTTATTTTTCAAAAATATATTTATTATTTTAAAAAAGACGGACCCACGTATTAGTTTACTACCGGTTCAACTATTAAATCCATATGACTTGCAAGTCAAATGGGTTGGACCATAGTTGTTTGATTCAATTTAGGCTAAGTTTTTTTGTTTCACACACCCAACTCATTTTATAAATTTTTGGAAAATTCTCCTAATGGCTTCTTTCTACACCTCCATAAAATTTGAAAATGTTAAATATACCCTTACCTAGACTTGAAAATGTTAAATATACCCTTGACGTAGACTTGAGGGTTTTTACTCTGTGTGTGAGTCACTTCTTTTCTTTGAGCTCTCTCCTCTTCTTCATTGGCAGTTTGGGTGGTTGGTGATGTTTGTAGTTGGTGGTTGGAGGTGGTAGTTGGAGGTGGTGGCTGGAGGTGAATTGTGCAGGTGAATTGTGCTTATGAGGTTTGTGGCTCTAACCTTCACATTTTTTTATGATATATATTGGATTGTGTGTTTCGATGTACCTTCTTTTGTTGTTTGACACCAGAATGTACATTATGGTACTTGTACCCAGATTCAGGATTGTATATCGGAATGTACAAGTTGGTTTGTATATTCCGGTATACAATCTCAGATCCAGATATACAAACCAGTGTGTACATTCCGGTATACAATCTCAGATAGATGTATAAGTAGTGGATTGTACATTCCAGTATTAAAAAAAAGAGATGCATCGGATTGACCAGTTTGGTAGTGATGTGAGTTGATTTTAGGTTGATGCATTATCTGACACTTTAGAATTAGAATTGAGATTGATTAAGCAATTAAGGTGACAAGTCTAAGGAAAATTCCCACTCGACATTAACTTAACAAGTGTTAAGTAGATGTGAAAGTTCATTTTCATAAGACCAAAAAAAAAAACACAATTATAGGTGAATATGAAAGACAAGAACAAGGTGCGCAAAACAAGAACACAAAACAAGATATATGAACTGATTAAAATCAAGAAACAATACAATTAAACTGATTAGAATTAAGAAACAACACAATTGAACCGATTAGAATTAAGAAACAACACAATTGAACCGATTAGAATTGAAAGAACCGAATAGAAAACAAGTGTTCCGTCCGGTTGACCGGGACGTCTTCGTGCGCGACTTCAACCGTCAGCTAGGGATACCTTCCCACTGGTTGCCTATGGATTCCTGCAAAAAAGAGGACAAAGAGGCGCCCTAGCAGCCGTGTGCACTCCGACGCTCAAGTCAGCCAGCAAGAAACACCAAAAAACTGTCCACCTACGTGTCTGAGCACCGCATGTGGCACTCTGAAGGTGGTAAAATAACTGTGTATATGTGTGTGTTGTCTCCTTCAGGCAAAAATATTCCCCAGTCACTTGTACGTAACCTTGAAGCACGAGCAAGCAACTAGAGAGTTCTCTGGTAAGTTTGCCGAAAGTTCCAACCCCCTCTTTCCAACATTCTCCGCGCTATTTAAACTACCCAAGCATTTAAAGCGTCTTAAAGCGCTTTTAATCACAAACGTAACGCACTCATTAAAGCGCTTAATTAGAAAACGTAGCGCATTTAAGACGTTGAAACGCTCGGGAGCCATTATAGTACCTGAATGCTAAAAAGGGAAACTGTATTGAATGACTTTTAATTACCTGGCACCTGACTGAAAGGTGTTTCTATTCTGGCATGGCTGTCGTACACGTGGAGGGCCTCACGACGCCATGACCCCATTCGGGGGCGCTCCTGCCCACCTGGGGACGTTTCTACGTGTGAGTCCTCCTGTTGGGAGTGCTATTGCGCTAGGGGTGACTTTTTAGGTGCCAACTCATGCCCCCAAGTATCTAGTCACTTACTTTGAGAGCGTATCTGCCTTCCTTTTGTACTCTGCACCCGGTTGCCCTGGGCGTGACTTTGCTCTTGAGTCGTATCTGCCCCACAGGCGTCTCTGGGGCGGCAGGAGCACTTCACGAGTCAGGCTGCCCTTCACTGGTACTATTACTATGGCCTTGAAGCCACCTTTTCCTTCTCTTTACTACTGCCCCGTGCTATTGGGACCTGAGGCCTTCCCACGGCGTCGCTCCCTCCATGGTCTGTCCTACCCATGGGTATCGGGGAACCACACCGCGATTGCCTTACTTTAGCGCTGTTTGATCTGGCGACACCTTGGTTGGGCGACGCCTTTACTTAGGCGACGCCCTGCCTTGGCGATGCTTCCTCTTGGCGTCTCTCCAGCGAGGCGACGCCTTCACCTAGGCGACGCCTTGCCTTGGCGACGCTTCCTCTTGGCATCTCTCCAGCTAGGCGACGCCTCGCGTTGACTTTGACTTTGACTTAGTCAACGCCCGGGTACGGGACGGTACACAAGCCCCCAGTCTTAAGCCGAAGACTTGTCTTCAGCGCAAAGACTAAAGCCTCGCCCACGCCGTCCACGTGCCTTCCTGATGACGTGTCATTTTCTGCTGACTCAGCAATTTTTTCGACTTACTGACGTGACACTTTCTGAACCAGAGGTATTCTTAATGGCTGATTGGACATCCCTGAAATGGGAAAAATGATGTCCTTTGAAGTTGCGCTTAATCGCGTGCCACGTGGTTCATCGTGCGGTCGTCTTCAAGAACCTCTTGCGCTCCCCTTGAGTGCTTAATCTTGCAACACGTGGCGTCATCACACGGTTATCCTTTGTTGCCCCTCGCGCTTCTTGTAACGTTTAAGTTACCAAACCCCTCGCTTGCCACTACTGTTACATCCACTTTCTCTGCCCTCTGTCACTGTTCATCTTCTCTAAATCCCTTCTCTTGCGACCCCTGTTCGTTCGTGTTTCCGCTCTCCACGCCCTTCAGCCCCTAAAGGTACGGTTTTTCTCTCCTTGATGATTCTCTTTACTGTATGAACTGCCTGGGACTGTCCATATTACCGCATTTCTCTGGATATTGTTTGTATGCTTCTTTGTTCCTCTCGTTTCCCTTCGTTCTCTTGTGGGTAGGGCGCTCCTAGGGTTCTTCTATTTTTCCCTTTTCTTCTCCCCAACCCCTTTTCTCTGAACCCTTTCTTTCTCTTTTGATCTTCAGCATTGGCATTGATGGCGAAAACTAAAACCACCGCGCCTCCCCCGCTCCCTAAGTCTTATTATAAGGGCGAATATGACTGGGCCCCCGACGAACTTCTGGACGAATGTTCCCTCCTGAACTCTGTTGAGGACGTGGAGGCTCACAGGGGGGACCCTGCTCTCTATAACTTCAATGCTTTCCACAAAAATCACGACTCCCAAGTCCTGGTAAGCCGGGTGCGACCTGGGATGCCCGTTTGTGCGGATTCACGGGATACTGGGGATGCCCTTTCTTCTTCCTCTATCAAATGGTGCTCAAGAGGGTGGGCCTGCGTCTGCCCCTCACTCCCTTCGAGAAAGAGCTACTGACAGAGATAAACACTGCTCCCGCCCAACTCCATCCCAACAGTTGGGCTTTCGTGAGGGGGTTCCAAATTCTCTGCGGCTATCTAGGTGTTCCCTCCTCTGTGGACGTTTTTCTTCACTTCTTCGAGGTAAAGAAGCAAGGGAAGAGCCTTTGGATGAGCTTTTCTGGCATCGCCGGGCGCATCATCCTTACGCTCTTCCAGAATTCGTTCAAAGGATGGAAGGGGAAATTCTTCAAGGTACGCGCGACCAAGCGCGATCCTACCATCCTAGAGGGCTTCCCCCTATACTGGACAGACAAACCCATAACCATGAAGCCCTTGGCTCTGGACGAGCTTGCCCCGCCTGACCGGGATGTATGCAAAGCCTTGGCGGGACTGGGAATAGTCTTCGATACCGCCAAACTCATCGCGAACGAATTCAATGCCCATGGGCTTTCCACCTACTTCGGTATCTGCCCTTGGTGATTTATGATGCATTAGTTGTTGTGGTTATCTGCATATATTTGGCCATAGAATCTTCCTTCTGATTCATCTGAATCAAACTTATGCTACCATTTTTCGCTGTACAATGTTACTTGCATTTCACGTCTCTTCATGTATTGTGAATTCGCATAACTGCTCTGGTACTAATCCTTGCTGTTTGGCCTGTCTTGATGTAGGATCAGTGATGGGCGCTTCCAAAAGAGTGATGTTGGCGAAAGCACTGAAGGAGGCTCGTGCCGCCAAGGCAGGCGCCTCCTCCAGCCCTGCTGCCAACCCGGTTCTCCCACCGGCTCTGTCACCGCCACCTCCAGTCACCGCTGAAGCTCCTTCTAGCCCATCTCCGACATCTCCACCTGGCTCCAAAGTGCTTCCAACTCCCAATTCTCCTCCGCCTATCGCCGCCGTTCCCCTAGCTGCGGCCTCGTCACCGGCTCCAACCCCCCTTGACAAAGGGAAAAGGGTTTTGGAGATTCTGTCAGATGATGAGCATTCGGAAGGGGTGGCACCCTTCAGAAGGAGAAAATCCGCGCGGGTTCCTCTTTTGGTAGAGACGTCGCCGCAGGGAGGGAACCCCTTTATGGACAACCCTCCAAGCGCAACCTCACTCCCTCCTATGGTACTCCAAGAGGAAAGGGGCGAAGGCGCCGAATCTGCCCCGCCTCCGCCGCCGCCAGAAACCACTGCTTCCCCGGCTCCCGACTTCATCGCCATCCCCCTCCAATCATGCATCTGATGAGGGGTTTTAGTGGCGGGACTATGCCAGAAGGTACCGACAGGAGGGAAGGCATGCCTTTCTACTTGGGGGCCTTCTTGGCGGTGGCTCTCGAATGGCGCTCCCAGGCCAGAAACGCGGTCTTGCAAGCTCAAACCCTCCAAGCCTTGGAAACAAAAGCATCTACCGTGGAAGAGGAAATGAGGACCCTGGGACGCCAGAACGAAGCCTATCAAACTTCTTTGAAACAAATACAAGAGTCCAAGGCAGAAACAGAGAGGCAACTAGCGGAGGCATTGGAGCTCCAGGCAGGCTTCTACACTCGGGAAGTTGCTCTTCAAGTGCAGGTAGCGGGTCTTCAGGAAGTGGTCAAAGCGGATGCAGAAACCCAAAAGGACCTGAAGGGCCGTTGTTGCGAACAGGCTGCCAAGGTGGAGCGGATGGAGGAGGAAATGGCCACCCAGACCAAAGCTATGGACCTTCTCCGAGTTGACTACGACAAACTACGGGTCGAGGTTAGCCGGCTTCGCGTGGAGAAGGAGGCTCTGGAGAAGCAGGTGACCTCTGGAGACGCCACCATTGAGGAACTGGAGAAGGAGAAAAAGTCCCTTATCCAGGAGATGGCGGGTACCTTCGAGGAGGGGTTCCAAGAGGCCCTGACCCAGGCGTCCTGCGAGAATCCTGGCGTCAACCTTTCGAACTGCGACCCCACACACCACGTCGTCGACGGGAAGGTCGTGCCCATGGATTTGGATGACTGAACCGCTGCCTCTCATCCGCCGCCTTCCTCTTCAAGCTTAACTCTTTTATTCTTTACCTTCGTTTTTTGATTTTATTTGTCAAAACTTGTAATTCTTTGAACTATCCATACTCTTGTTACTGATTTGGGACGTTCGTATGGTTGCCTTTATTTCTTTGCCACATACGATTCTGCCTATGCGATCTCATTCTCATCTTTTCCCTTCACGCGCTTCACTTATTTTATCTGGGTTCTGCCCATTTCTTTCACTTCGTTGGGCGGTTTGGTATGATCGGGAAAGGTTGCACGCCAACCCTCACGCCCATGGAGAGGCTCACTTAGTGACGCCGTATCGTCCTCGGGACGTCTCTGATACCGAAAGGCCCTTTCTCTGATCCTTAACGCCCGGCGCCCACGCCTAAGGAGAGGCCTGCTAACAGCAGCACCGTATCGTCCCTGGGTGTCTAAAACGCTGAGCGCTCTGGAGAGGGTCTGTTCCCTCCATGGTCTTTCCTTCCCATAGGTATCGGGGAACGCCCTGCCAGCGATTCGCTGGCGTTTGGCGATCTCATCTCCCTCCACAGTCTTTCCTACCTGTGGGTATCGGGGAGGTGACGCCTGTGACTAACTTTGCCTTTCTTTGATTTCTTCTCCCTCCACAGTCTTTCCTACCTGTGGGTATCGGGGAGGTGACGCCAGTCGGTATTTGGGTTGGCGACGCCCGCGACATCTCGCGCTGTCGTCGCCCTTTACATCCTTCCTGGCAACGCCTCGGGCGTTACCTTTACTTCGACATTGACCTTAATTCTTGCCTTGGTCAACGCCTGATAACAGCGAAGAGCCCAAGGCTTTGTCTGTGCCATCCACGTGGCGCTCCTTGTATAGCTGATGGGACCTTCTGTCATTCGACTTGATCCACGCGGCGCTGCTTGTATGGTTGATGGGGTATCTAGTCATTCCATTTTCTGACTCCTGCTGTACCCCTGGCTCACTTTCGACGGTGCATCGTACCACTGGATATTCTGCTGATACGACGTTTTCTGATTTAAACCAGTGGTGCCAGCGTCATCCTTTCATCTTCTGCCACGTGTATCAATCGTGCGGTGCATCCATTCACGTCGTTTGGCGCTCTAACCGCTTTATTTAACTCTTCAAGCTCTGGAACTGTCTTCATCATTTTCTCACTCTTCATAACCTACTTGCGTTCTTTCTTCTTGCATCCTTCCTTCTTGCACCCTTCCTTCTTGCACCCTTTCTTCTCTGTCGAAGGGTTGTTCGAGTCTTCGCTCCCCTCACTCAACTCTTGCATTTCTGGCAGTCCTAATCTTGTTAAAGAATGTCATCTCACGCTGCTTCTTCCAGAGTTCGTCCCAAAGACTTGTACCCTTGGGCTTCGAATGAACTTCTTGACGAGTGTTCATGCTTACTCTCTACCAGGGCCATACGGGAGCACAAAGGAGAGTCATGTTCCTATGACCACCGGGCCTTTGCGAGGAGGCATGATGACGACATCGCTGTGCTCCCTTGCGCTCTAGGGGAGCCAGTATGTGGAGATGAACGGGCCAACGAAGGGGTCCCTTTCTTTTACTTTTACCAGGTGGTGTTCAAGACCATCGGAGTGCGCTTACCCTTTTCTTGGTTTGAGAAGGAACTGCTGACAGAGATCAACGTGGCTCCGGCCCAGTTGTATCCCAACAGCTGGGCCTTTGTCAAAGCCTTCGACATTCTCTTCGGGTTTCTGGGTTGTGCACCCTCGGTTGACCTCTTTCTTCACTTCTTTGAGGTGAAGAGGCAGAGACACAACCTCTGGGTAACTCTCAGTAATGTACCCGGGAGGGTTCTCTTCACACCCTTCCAGAGCTCGTTCACCGGGTGGAAAGGCCGGTTCTTCAAGATCTGTCGTACTGACCTTGTCCCCGACGCTCTGGATGGGTTTCCGCTGTACTGGGTGAGAGAGGAAAAGGTCCTCAAAGCCAAACCCCTCAAGAATCTAGCTCCAAGTGATCAAATAGCTTGTCGGATTCTTGCTGAGGCGGGAGGTTTTGACTCTGCCACGGTGATCAGCCTGGAGTCTAACGCTGGGACTCTTGAGAAGTACATATGTAAGAACCGCTGCCTTAGAAACTTCGGCCTTCATTGCTTTCTAACTGTGTATGTCTTGCTTCATGGTGTCTCTGACACGTTAATCTCCCTTGGCGCAGGTTCGAAAATAAACCAAGAAAAAAGGGCACTACTTATTCGAGCTCTGCGGGCCAGAAAAGAGGCTTCGTCTTCCTCTAGCGATGACTCTGATGACCACTGAGGAATGGCTTGTTAGCATTTTTGTATGATTTGTAGCGTTTGCTCCGTTTGTCACTCCCATTGTATTGAACATTGCTTGTAACAACAACTTTCAATATCATACTTGATTTTTGCAACGCCACTTTACTTTGCATGTGCCTCATATACTGCGCGCTCTCCTTTCGTCTCGTTCTGCCAACGATGCATGCCTTCACTTTGGGCGACGCCTTCTTTCTTGGCGACACCATGGCCTAGGCGGCGCATCACATTACTTCTAATACGGAAAGATAAAGGCTGAAAACCAAGGCACTTCTTTTTCTCAATTGGGTTTTCCATTTATTAGGGTGACCTCATTAAAAAACCCCCGAAAGGGAAAAAGAGCGTCCCCTTCGACTAAATTGTTACATACTGCTTACATAAGTCAACTGAAATAAAATTTTAAGTTGGCTGCATTCCAACTGCGCGGGATAGGGCCTCCATCTAAAGTCTCCAGGTTGTACGAACCATTGCCCTTAGCCTCAGTAACTCTGAAGGGCCCGGTCCATTTGGGAGACAGCTTATTTTCCAACTCGTACGGGTGGGCTTTCCTCATCACTAGGTCGCCCACCTGAAACTGTCGCGGCTTTACCTTAGAGCTATATTGCCGCTCTACTCTTCTCTTCATCGCTTCAGCTTTTATTCTAGCTTCTTCCCTGGCCTCTTCTGGCAGATCCAGGTTCACCCGCCTCTCTTCATTAGATTCCTCTACCACAAAGTTTTGAAAACGCGGTGAGCTTTCGTGTATTTCTACTGGAATCATCGCGTCCGACCCGTACACCAGACTGAAAGGCGTCTCCATAGTAGAGGATTAGGGCGTGGTGTGATATGCCCATATAATCCTTGGCACCTCTTCCGCCCACGCCCCTTTGGCCTTCTCTAACCTTCTTTTTAACCCCCTCAGAAGGACTCTGTTTGCTGACTCTACTTGTCCATTGGTCTGGGGGTGTTTAACCGACGCGAACACTTGTTTGATTCCCACTTCAGCACACAGATTTCTCAACTGCTGACTGGCAAACTGGGTCCCGTTGTCAGATATCAGGCGCCTGGGTACGCCAAAGCGACACACGATGTTTCTCCACACAAAATGCTGTACCTTATGCGCGGTGATTTGTGCCACAGGCTCCGCCTCTATCCACTCTTAGGTAGCAGATATCATGTAGAACCTGCCCTTCCAATCTTTAAACGATTGCTGGTACAGGCCCAAGATCACTCGTCCAGCAACTCCATTCAGGCTGACCCAGACCTATCCCCAGGGTTCTTCGCCTCGAAGAAATGTAGGAAGACGTCTACAGAGGCGTTATGCCCAAAGTAGTTGCAAGAGGATCTCGAATGCCCGTATGAAAAGCCCAGGCATTCGGATGGAGTTGGCAAGGGGCGACGTTCAACTCCGTCATCAGCTCCTTCTCAAAGAAGGTGCAGGGCAAGCGCAGCTTCAACCTTTTGAAGATGGCGGAGTATATGAGGTGAAGGGCACCCCATTGGTAGCCCAATCGTCCGCGCAGATTGGCATCCCTCGAGGAGGAATGCGTATACGAACGTTGAAATCATTCTCCCTGTCGATGGCGCAGGAGGGCTCATCAGGGTCATTGCTCAGAAGGGTTTTGAGGTGGCCTTTCGGTAGTTGAGTGGAAGTTTCGGCCAGCAATGCCAGGGGAGCCCAGTCATGGACCCTGGCGTTGTCTTGATAGGAAGTTGCATCAGGTGGAGGTGACGCTGGTGCACTTGCTGAAGGCTGTGCACCAGAGGATGAGGCGACAATGCGAGCAGTTTGCTTCAAGCGAGCCATTGCGAGATAACTGCAATGGAGGAAAGCCAAAAAGTCAGATGAACGGAAGAAGAGGGAATGATGAATGGTTCGGTGAAAAACAGAGGAAGGAAGAAGAAAGAAGGTCCAGGCGAAGAAGAGGAAGAGGGAGAAGTAGAGAGCGAAGTGAGAAACGCAAAAAACCCTAGCGCGGGTTGAGAAGAAGAAAACAGAGAAGATGATGCATGGTAGTGAAAAGGGTGATGCAATCGGTGAAAAGAACCTAAATGGATCAAGGAAGAAGAAAAGTCATACCTTTAGACGATCGCGGAAGGTCTTGAGGTAGAAAGCTTGAAGAAAGTTGGGCGCGCAGAGAGGAGATTTAAGTGAGTCTGAGAGTTGGAGTATTGAAGAAGATAATGAAACAGTGAAGGCGCGCGCCTATTTGAATGAGGGAAGCGTTAGCGACACTCCATGCTGGCCCGTTGATGCGTCCACGTGTCGCGAGATTAAGGGAGGGAATCATAACGTTAAAAGGCAACACATGAGGTGGCACGTGATGTGGCCCCACTTGCCACGTAGACCGAAGGCGCGACCACTTAGCCTCTTCGCTGAGAACGAGTTCACAGTTCGAGACTGGGGGGCTTGTGATCCGGTCGGTCATCGGTAGTCGATGACGTCAGCAGTAGATAACCACGTGGACCACTCGCAGGGTGACATGTGGATCAGGTGGCAGAGAAATCAGGGAGGAGATCACCCAGAACGGTGATCGGTGGTCAGTAACCAAGTGGCCACCGACATATCAGTTCCAAGATAAACACCTGGGGGGAGAACGCGAGAAGCAATAGAGCACCGATCAGTCATCGGGTGCATGGTCATCGGGGTTTTCGTGTTACACGCAGTTAAACTGGGACTGAGATTCCCAGCGAGAGCGTTACGCATGGACCTCGCATGATCATATCTCAGAGAAAGAGGAGCTGCTCGCTGGTTAGAATCGTGCACGAGAGTGGCCTGAGGAGTTAGTAAACCGGTCAGTGATTGGTGACTCTCTTAACCCATTACGTGCATGACATCGTGAAGGGAAGTCGTTTATGCAAAGAGCAATGCTTTGGTGAGTGTGCCTAGTCCAGCCACACCTGGCGTTCTCTAGGAGTGTGCGATTCACCCAGATGGAAGAAACGCGCTAAGTAACTCCGCAAGGAATAACTAGGCGCACAAAGAGATGCGCTAGAGCCCTTCAGGTAGTGGCACGTGTTACGGTTAGATGTGAGTTGCATGCTCCACGTGTCACCATCTGAGAGAGGCGCGACCAAGATAAAGTGCACTCCGCGTCGTGAAAGGTACACACCCACGTTTTTTACTCATTTTGGTACGTTTTCGCACCATAGCGTAAGAGAATTCTGACACACGCAGAGGATAGCGTAACAAAATTATGTTTAGGCACAAACAGAGAGAGAGAAAAAAGGAGAATCAGAGAGAGATTCAGTGACATTTTTGTTGGTGGTTCTGTGACCTAACTTGAGCGTCGGAGTGCAAAGGCCGCTAGAGGCGCCGTCTGTTGTTTTTGCAGGTTGCGTTTGAAGTTCCCGGAGAAGGTCCTAAGAGCTTCTTACGGATAGCACAGTTGCATGGGCGGGGTAAGGAAGCGACAAAGCAATTCCTCCACGCTTGAGTTGACGACAGGATCAATAATATTAATAATATAATAATATGAATAATATGAATAATTATTAATAACTATTAATAATATGAATAATATTAATAATATTATAATATAATATAATATTAATAATATGAATATAATTATATTATTATTATTATTATAATTATTAATAATAATAATATGTATAAATTATATTAATAATAATAAGTATAATAAAATGATAATATGACAAAGAATTTCTTTGGTTTCTTTGGTCTAGTAGTTAATGTTTCCTTAGTTACTGAAAAAACTTGTGTTTGAATCTGACAAGCATTTGTAGTTTGCTTCCAATATTAACCGGCAAGAACATTACAATTTGATTTTTTTATATTATATATTTAACAAATTTTAAAAATACAAAGTTAACAAAACAAAAATAAAATAAAATATTTGAACCAGATTGTCGACAAGCCAATTCAGCATTTGACAAATTGAACCAAGATTTTCAACCAATTTTATTAGTAGATCTATTCCATCCATTTTTTACAAAGTGAACCAAGATTTTCAACCAATATTGACAATTAAGACAATTTCTTGACACATTAAATTTGATATTTTTTAAAAATAAATATCTTTAATGATGTCAATATTTTCTTAAGTTTTAATGATTAGTTAATGTGATGTGAAACTGAATTATAAATATCTTGATTTAAATTATGATTATTGTATTTCCTTTTTCAAACTAACACAACACAAAAATTGTAACTATTAAACTATAATGTATTAAATATATAATAGAACATTATAAAAATATGAAATATAAACAGCGTTATGCGTAGTCAGAGTATATGTTGAGAGTGAAATAAAAAAAAAACACTTCATGGTAATGCACACTAAGAAAGAAAGAGTATAATACACTTATGTATAAAACACAAAATATTAATTGGAGAATTTAAAACAAATTATTTTTTCACGTGCACACTTAAAATGTTTTGTTTATTTAATTTGTCTGAAAATTCTAAATGTTATTTTTGTTGAGAAAATTTAGTTTTTTTTAATCCAAATTAACTAAAGCTAAAATAGTAGGGAAAGTGAAATAAAAGAATGTACTGGAATATTCAGGAAAACTTTCCTTGCTTGATGTCTTCAAAGTGGTGGTGAGAAAAAGAATTGATGAACATGTATGCATAATAAATAAAGATATTCTGTCCGATGCAACTTTCAAATGGGGGCTCCCTTAACACAAAAGACGAATCCACTTTAGGGTACCCCTTAGTCAAAAGGTTTTGCTGACATTCCCTTGTTATCCAAGTCAACCGGACCTTTTCATGCGAATTCAAGAAGCTTTTTGACAATTAGATGCCTTAGGAATACCATAAAGCCCCCCTTGCCATAACATTGACTTATCTCCATTTCAGCCGAAAGTCACCTTCGTTTAGCCACACATCTCAGTCATCTCAAACATTTTCACCATATATAAATTTTTTTTATGAAATTAAGTTAAATATAAATATATTTATTAATATAGTATTAAATCATTTACAATTTATTCTCATCAAAATTATTGTATCACTTATTGTTAAAATTTAATTTCATACTCAAAATATTTCTTTTTAAATATGAAAGAAGAGTGTTTAGAGATTTATATTTACTAATCACAGATTTTATGAGATGAGTTAGAAAAAATCCTACACATTTTCCTTTCATTATATTAATTCTTCTTCTTTTTATCTATTGCATGTTTAAAACCTCTATAATCATGCCTTAGAATGATTTTTCCTTGTCCAATTCATCTTTGTACTGGACCAGAGCGCTTAGAGCTCGGTGGTCGGACTCAGCACCTGCCATAGACAGCTCAATTCGACTCTTGGGCCAGGTGGGTGGGCCATGTCATTGGGCCCCAGACATATGTATTGACCATTTTTTATGCTTAACGTAATCCTTCGTGGCGTAAGGCCCAGACGGTCAGCAAGGAGTAGTAAAGGACCTGGGGGTGCGCTTAGTGTGCATGGGGTCTAGTTCAAGTAAAACACTTTCTTTTAAACCTAAGCCCATGTGTGCTAGGGCACATAAAGTTTAGGTTGCGTGTATGCTGCGTAGCTCCTAGCTTTTGTGGGTGTCTACGTAAACAGACTGGACCCCTGATGCTGTACATGAGTTGGTACCATGGTGGTTATTCTGTTATGATTTTATGCACTCCATGGAGGAAAGATTTCGTTTGGTTGCAGCACCAAGAGAGTGTGCCCTTAAACATAATATTTTCATGTTGAGTATGCTTTCAGTTGACATTATATTCTCGTGATAGAAAGCTCTTACAAGAGGTCAACTATAAAAGGGACTTGAGATCCCAGGTTAATGTATGTTGTTTCTGATCCTGCCTGTTGACCGGGAGCGCTGGAGAATGCCTCGTCAAAGGATCGACGTGCGCGCCGCTTCTCACTTCCGTTCCTCCTCTGGATCTATCTCAAGAACCTGCAAAGAAACGACACGGCGCTGCTGCGGCCGATCGCACTCTGACGCTCAAGTCAGTGACGGTATCACCAAATACTAAGAACTGGAACCGTGCAAACTCTCTCACACAAACAGCTCTGTCACTCGCAAGCGTAAAGTGTATGAACTGAACGCGCGTACCTTAGGAAATCTGTTAAGAACTCTTATATACCTGGTGATTTTCTCTCTCCTGGCAGTTACAGACTTGAACACGTGGCTCGTATCCAACCGTACACGTGCCATCATCTGGAGGATCCCTGACTTGGCGTTGCTTCTACTCTCATTTGGCTAAGTTACCTATGCATGGTATTGCCAGTGCATAGCTAACTTAGGAGTGCGATCCCTACTGAAACTGGCGAGTTAGGGTCTTCATACACCTTCCCTGTGGTCTCGCCGGCCGCCTTCATAATCTGTTTCCCTTTATCTTCGGCGATGTGCTCGTTCTGGCGATCTCCGACTGCCTGGTCGCCTGCGTCTGCGTCTGGCGACTTCATTCTCAACCTGGCGATCGCCTATTCTGGTAAGCTGGAGATCGGAACACGCCAACTAACAATCGGCGACTATACGTGCCTCCGACTTCCTTCCCAACTGCCAACCTGGCGGCTTGTCAACACGCCTACACTATAGCAGGGTGCCACGTCATCGCACCCGACCACCAGGCGGTACACAAGCCCCCCAGTCTTAAGCGAAGACTTGTGCGAAAAGACTGAAAAAGCCTTCGTTAACACCGGTCTACATGGCATGGACGCAGAATTTCAAGCGATAGTACTTCTGCTGCTCTGACGCTCCACCAAACCCTCGCGCATCGTTCGACACGTGGCTCTCATAACGGCTATCTTCACTGCCGTTAGCGCTTCCAAACCATTCGAAAACCCTTAACCCCTTACGCTCCTACTGTTCCATCACTTTCTTCACACTTGCATACGCTCTCATTCCTTCTGCAAAACTCTCGACGTTCCTCGACGCTCTAAATCACCACCTCCCTTCAACGTTCTCCTGATCATCGAAAGGTAACTACTTCCTTCATCTGCTGGGTTTCCTTGCATTTCACCGATTGCATCATCCTGTAACTGTCTGGTGCATACGCTGTGGCTGTTTTTCCATTTCTCCTTCTGCGTAACTTAGGGCTTTGTCGATTGTCGCAACGAACTCACATTCGTTGTCTTTCACCTTCCCTCTATGATCGAGTCAGCCTTTGTAACCCTCCTGATTATTTTTTCTTTCTTCTTGTTTGCAGTTGCTATCAGACTCGCACGAAGATCACCCCGAACCCCCTCCATCAGCGCGAAACCCTCTTCACAAGCACACGACTCAGTGCAAGTTCGTGGTGCTCCCCTTCGCAGGCTGTGAGGCCTGCGTCTTCCCAAACCGCTCTGGCCCAGGCGACTCCACCAAACGCTGGAGGAGCCCCCATCCCTTGCCAGACTTCAAGGCTTATACCCATGGGCTAGCCCAACTCTCTTAAAGGAGACCTCGTCGGTAAACACTGCGGTGCGGTTCTGCGATTGACCAAACGTCCATTCACAAGGAGCATGATGAGAGAATGATGGTGCTGCTTGCCCCGCCGCTCTGCCAGTGTGCGCCGATGACAAAGTGAGCGCCGACGGCCCTTCTCTTCGTCTACACCACCTTCTTCAAGAAGGTCAAACTCAGGTTCCCTCTTACCGATTGGAGAGGGAGCTCTTAACCGAGCTCAACATCGCTGCCGCCCAGCTTCACCCAACAGCTGGCGTTTGTCCGAGCCTTCGAGATAACATGCGCCCACTGGGGTTGCCCGCGTCGTGGACGTGTTTCTGTTCCTGTTTGAGGCCAAACACCCAGGAGACCGCCTGTGGGTCAGCCTGAATGCCATTGCTGGGAGATCCATTTTCACCATCTTCCAGCAGTCGTACAAGGATTGGAAGGGAAGTTCATCCAGGTTCGCGCAAATGACAAAGACACTTCCCTTCTCGACGGTTTCCCCTTGTACTGGGTGGACAAGGGGAAAAAGGAGTCCAAGAGCTGCTTCAGGAGGCCCAGAAGTCCTGATAGCATGGGAGCTTTGGATCGAGACCTTGCCTGTTCTGGAAGAGGGTGGCAGATGCCCACATAACATTCTTGACCCCCACCTGATTTCCTTCGAGTTCTTTGAGGACCAGTTGGAATTCCAAATAGTAGGACGCTACACCTTTGTCTTGACATTGCTTCTGATATTGTTTCTGGGCGTCTTGTGCGACACACACAGACTTTGGTTTTATCTTTTCTGCATATGCCTGCTTTTGCTGTTTCATTGCTTGTACACTTACTCCTTTCTCCTTTGAGCTAACTTATGCACTTTCTTTTATGCAGACACCATGTTGGGTAAGAACATGCTCGCTGACTTGAAGGCGCTCGCCCGCAACCACGGGTGGCGAGTGGTTCCCAGACGGTGCCAACTCGGCGGTCGAGAAGGCCATCATTCACGGCGATCACGCCGAAGGAGCCGCCCAACGAAAGAAACTGGTCCTGAAGAGGCCAAAGCGAAAAGCCCCCAAGTGTCCAAGAGGATAGGAAAGGACGACGAGGTCACTGAGGATGGCCTCGTTACAAAGAGGAAAAGGGTGGCACCACCTTCTCCACCTGCCCCACCCCCCTTCCAGCTTCAACACCACCATCAACACCTGCCCCTCCTCCCTCATCGCCAACACCACGAGCCCCTTCACCACCAGTCCAAGCAGTTCCATTGGCCACTGCGCACCTGCAACTGAGGCCCCAGAGCCAAACTTCTTGGAGGACCCCGACGCCTCTACACCACATATATCAGCAGGAGGGGCCTCCTTCCAACACTTCAGCTGCAGGAATCGTTCCATCGGGGATGAGGTCGCTCACACCTCTCCAATCTAATACCGAGTCCCCGATTGCGTCGCCACGCAAGAAGCAACCACCGAAAATTGCTAAGGAAGGTGCGACGAGAACCTCAACAAGCCCCCTGGCGCCTCTCCAACTGCAAATCTTTCCCTCGAGGTCACGAGGATGTGGAACCTCTGACTGCTAAACTCAAAACCATTGCAGAGGATATCCCATCGATCATAACGAGAGCTGTGGAGAGCTCCACCAGGCGGCTACAGGATGATATCTACAACCTCAAGACCGAGAACAGCACAATGAAGGTTGAGGTGGGAGAAGGTGGCCTTCACCTAACGCTCGCGGAAATGGAACATTCCCGAGTAGAGGATGCCCAAGTACCGAGCTTAGGCTTGCGCGCAAGGAAGCTGCTGACCTTCGCCGCAAAGTCCATGAACTTGCCCAAGAAAAAGTTGAACTTGAAAGCAGAATCGTGCTCTACGCACCAAGGCGAGCGACCTGGAGGCTCAAATTCAAGCTAATGCGATAAGGTACAAAAACTGGAGCAAAGGTCAATCGACCGCGAAAAGCTACTTGGGCAAGTAGAGAAAGCGAGAGACGACGCCATGGCTGATTCGCCGAGGCAAACAAGGAGAAGGGGAAGATGGCTGCCGAGTTGGCCCAAGCTCAAACTGAATCCAAGAAGGTACTGACGACCTTCTCCAGCTCAAGAGACTAACAAACAACTGCGAAAACAAGTCGAAGAGCTGGAGCAGCAGAACAAGGAGCTTAAGCAACAGGTTGAAGAATATCAAAGGCAAATGAAGAACTCAAGCAAGCTCCGCTCAGATTCTGGTTGCTGGGTTTGATGCCGCTCGGAACAATTCGCATGCCTATTCCCGGATCTTGACCTCAGCATGGTGTCGTTAAACAAGAAGTATAGATGGAAAGGTCGTCCCCGCCGAAGGCTCAACCAATTCCACCCCATCTGCTTCTTTATAAATTCACTTGTATTTACCTTGTAAAAACTCTTGCGTATGTGCTTGAACAGCTACTTATTTCAAATAGCGAAACTTGGATATTCTTCTTTCTGACTCCTTTTGAGCGCTTTCAATCCTTTGTATGTTTAACTTTGCCGAGTTTAACTTAGCGATTATGCAAACACAATCTTTGGCGTAACTGCCTCGAGCCAATTCAAACTTAGCCAATAATCGCTTTAAAACAACGTGTACTCTTGAAGCACTAACTGATTATAAGAAAAGCTTCCAAGCAACAACTGTAACTTAATCATTGGCTCAAACAACGTCCCACTCGACCTGCTTTATCAAACAGGCCTTTCAACCTTCTCGCCGTGTTTGAAATTTTCGCGATCACCAATACCTCGGTAACACCAGCGTTTCTTAGCCTCAGGCTTTGGCAGTCATTTCTTTATCTGGGGCAGAAATGCCCTTTGGGATCTTCCTTCACCCCCCTGAACTTCAGAGCTAAAGACTGCTGGCGAGGCGTTCTCTTCGAACCCACCTTAGCCACCTTCAAGCTTCTTCCACCCTCTTCGCCATACCTGAACTCGTTCAAGACGAGAAAGGATTTTATCTTGCCTATACCCGCACACAAGCGGGAAGGTCTTTTTAACTCGCCTGAACTCGCTCACGCGAGAAGGACTTTTACTCGCCTGAACTCGCTCATCGGCGAGAAGGACTTTAAATGGCCTTAACTCGCTCGACGGCGAGAAGGACTTTGTCTGGTGCCTCAACTTGCCCAGGGTGTACATCTCCTCCCCCCGGATGCACTGAGGACCTTTTCTTTCTCGCCTGCACTCGCCAACGGCGAGGAGTCCTTTACCCTGCCTCAACATGCCCCAGGAGTTACATTTCTCGCTCCCAGAAACACGGAGGACTTTTTCTCTTTCTCGCCTGCACTCGCTCCAACGGCGAGGAGGTCTTTACCTTGCCTCAACATTGCCCCAGGAGTTACATCTCTCGCTCCCAGAAACACGGAGGACTTTTTCTCTTTCTCGCCTGCACTCGCTCGACGGCGAGGAGGTCTTTAACTTGCCTCTACGTTGCCCCGGGAGTTACATCTTCTCGCTCCCAGAAACCCGGAGGACTTTTCCTCTTTCTCGCCTGCACTCGCTCGACGGCGAGGAGGTCTTTCATCTGGTGCCTCCGATCGCCGATAAACGATGAGGACTTAAAAACTTAACTGGTGCTCCAATCGCCGAAAAAACGATGAGGACTTTTAAAACTTTAGAAAACACGCGACATATCTTTTCGTGCCTTAAATCATGTACGAATGACAAGGTCTTTCTTCGAAACTTTTGGAAATAACACATGCATCTGAAAACACCTTATACTTCGAAAATCTTCTTTTATGGGTGGCCTCATTAAAAACCCTCCTTAGGAAAAAAAGAGTGCCCCCTTGAAACTGTTTTATCAGAGACATTGCAATATAACATTTGTGTTTGTCTTTACTTACAAAGCTCTTAACTATAGTACAACTTCAGGTGTGTGGCGTTCCAGGTACGAGGGATCGCCCCTCCTTCCAGCGTCTCTAAGCGGTAGGCTCCGTTCCCGAGTGCCTCGGTTATTCTGAACGGTCCAGTCCACTTGGGTGATAGTTTATTCTCCATCTCGTACTGGTGGGCCTTCCTCATCACCAGATCGCCTTCTCTAAACTGCCTTGGCATCACCTTAGAATTGTACCTTCGCTCGACCCTTCTCTTCACCGCCTCAGCCTTCAGCCTTGCTTCCTCCCTGACCTCATCCAGCAGGTCCAGGTTCAGCCTTCTCTCTTCATTCGAGTCTTCCTCTACGAAGTTCTGGAATCTCGGCGAGCTTTCCTGGATCTCCACTGGAATCATGGCGTCACACCCATAGACCAAGCTAAACGGGGTCTCATGGGTTCCGGACTGCTCGGGTGTGGTACGCCCAGACTATACGGGGCACCTCCTCAGCCCAACTTCCCTTGGCTTTCTCGAGCCTTCTCTTCAAACCTCTCAGCAACACCCGATTAGCCGATTCCACCTGGCCATTAGTTTGAGGGTGCTCGACGGATGCAAACACTTGCTGAATTCCAACCCCTTCACAAAGCTTCTTCAACAGGTGGCTTGCAAACTGAGTCCCATTATCTGATACCAGGCGCTTAGGCACTCCAAATCGGCACACGATGTTCTTCCATACAAAGCCTTCGATCTTGTGCGCGGTGATCTGGGCCACTGGTTCTGCTTCAATCCACTTGGTGAAATACTCAATCGCCACCACCAAGTACTTCATCTGCCTGATCGCCAGTGGAAAAGGTCCCAGGATGTCGATTCCCCAAGTATGAAACGGCCAAGGGCTATAGATCGACTTCAACTCCTCGGGAGGTGCCTTGTGCCAATCGGCGTGCTGCTGGCATTGTTTGCAGCACTGGGCATACTTCTTGCAATCTTCTCTCATGGATGGCCAATAGTAGCCTGCACGGAGAGTCCTCGCGGCCAGAGCTCGACCCCCGACGTGACTTCCACATATTCCTTCGTGGAGCTCTGCCATAATTCTCGTGCACTTCTCGCCGTGTATACATTCCAGGAGTGGGTGAGTGAATCCAAACCTGTACAGATCGCCATCAATCAATGTATACTTGCTGGAATTTTTCTTTACCTTCCTAGCTTCTGTTGGATCTAGCGGGAGGAGGCCATCCGCCAGGCACCGCTTGTACTGTGTTATCCAAGTGTCTGGCTCAT